>NW_027364263.1:0-272495 GCF_046119375.1 Phyllobates terribilis
TCTTTATCATGCTAAGAGGAGCAGGAAAAAGCAAAAAATTTCAGAATTGCACCTTGCAATGCGGAGAAATTACTGTTTGTGCATTTACAATATTCATTGATTTTTGCCATTGAAAAACATCATGTTATTCATATACCAGAAATGTTTGAAGCTACTTACTGAATGAAAGGAGCTGGCATCTCACTCTCTTTGAATCTTCTTTATCATGCTAAGAGGAGCAGGAAAAAGCAAAAAATTTCAGAATTGCACCTTGCAATGCGGAGAAATTACTGTTTGTGCATTTACAATATTCATTGATTTTTGCCATTGAAAAACGTCCAGAAATGATTGAAGCTACTGACTGAATGAAAGGAGCTGGCATCTCACTCTCTTTGAATCTTCTTTATCATGCTAAGAGGAGCAGGAAAAAGCAAAAAATTTCAGAATTGCACCTTGCAATGTGGAGAAATTACTGTTTGTGCATTTACAATATTCATTGATTTTTGCCATTGAAAAACATCATGTTATTCATATACCAGAAATGATTGAAGCTACTGACTGAATGAAAGGAGCTGGCATCTCACGCTCTTTGAATCTTCTTTTTCATGCTAAGAGGAGCAGGAAAAAGCAAAACATTTCAGAATTGCACCTTGCAATGCGGAGAAATTACTGTTTGTGCATTTACAATATTCATTGATTTTTGCCATTGAAAAACGTCCAGAAATGATTGAAGCTACTGACTGAATGAAAGGAGCTGGCATCTCACTCTCTTTGAATCTTCTTTATCATGCTAAGAGGAGCAGGAAAAAGCAAAAAATTTCAGAATTGCACCTTGCAATGCGGAGAAATTACTGCTTGTGCATTTACAATATTCATTGATTTTTGCCATTGAAAAACCTCCAGAAATGATTGAAGCTACTGACTGAATGAAAGGAGCTGGCATCTCACTCTCTTTGAGTCTTCTTTATCATGCTAAGAGGAGCAGGAAAAAGCAAAAAATTTCAGAATTGCACCTTGCAATGCGGAGAAATTACTGTTTGTGCATTTACAATATTCATTGATTTTTGCCATTGAAAAACGTCCAGAAATGATTAAAGCTACTGACTGAATGAAAGGAGCTGGCATCTCACTCTCTTTGAATCTTCTTTATCATGCTAAGAGGAGCAGGAAAAAGCAAAAAATTTCAGAATTGCACCTTGCAATGCGGAGAAATTACTGTTTGTGCATTTACAATATTCATTGATTTTTGCTATTGAAAAACGTCCAGAAATGATTGAAGCTACTGACTGAATGAAAGGAGCTGGCATCTCACTCTCTTTGAATCTTCTTTATCATGCTAAGAGGAGCAGGAAAAAGCAAAAAATTTCAGAATTGCACCTTGCAATGCGGAGAAATTACTGTTTGTGCATTTACAATATTCATTGATTTTTGCCGTTGAAAAACGTCCAGAAATGATTGAAGCTACTGACTGAATGAAAGGAGCTGGCATCTCATTCTCTTTGAATCTTCTTTATCATGCTAAGAGGAGCAGGAAAAAGCAAAAAATTTCAGAATTGCACCTTGCAATGCGGAGAAATTACTGTTTGTGCATTTACAATATTCATTGATTTTTGCCATTGAAAAACGTCCAGAAATGATTGAAGCTACTGACTGAATGAAAGGAGCTGGCATCTCACTCTCTTTGAATCTTCTTTATCATGCTAAGAGGAGCAGGAAAAAGCAAAAAATTTCAGAATTGCACCTTGCAATGCGGAGAAATTACTGTTTGTGCATTTACAATATTCATTGATTTTTGCCATTGTAAAACATCATGTTATTCATATACCAGAAATGATTGAAGCTACTGACTGAATGAAAGGAGCTGGCATCTCACTCTCTTTGAATCTTCTTTATCATGCTAAGAGGAGCAGGAAAAAGCAAAAAATTTCAGAATTGCACCTTGCAATGCGGAGAAATTACTGTTTGTGCATTTACAATATTCATTGATTTTTGCCATTGAAAAACGTCCAGAAATGATTGAAGCTACTGACTGAATGAAAGGAGCTGGCATCTCACTCTCTTTGAATCTTCTTTATCATGCTAAGAGGAGCAGGAAAAAGCAAAAAATTTCAGAATTGCACCTTGCAATGCGGAGAAATTACTGTTTGTGCATTTACAATATTCATTGATTTTTGCCATTGAAAAATGTCCAGAAATGATTGAAGCTACTGACTGACTGAAAGGAGCTGGCATCTCAGTCTCTTTGAATCTTCTTTATCATGCTAAGAGGAGCAGGAAAAAGCAAAAAATTTCAGAATTGCACCTTGCAATGCGGAGAAATTACTGTTTGGGCATCTACAATATTCATTGATTTTTGCCATTGAAAAACATCATGTTATTCATATACCAGAAATGTTTGAAGCTACTGACTGAATGAAAGGAGCTGGCATCTCACTCTATTTGAATCTTCTTTATCATGCTAAGAGGAGCAGGAAAAAGCAAAAAATTTCAGAATTGCACCTTGCAATGCGGAGAAATTACTGTTTGTGCATTTACAATATTCATTGATTTTTGCCATTGAAAAATGTCCAGAAATGATTGAAGCTACTGACTGAAAGGAGCTGGCATCTCACTCTCTTTGAATCTTCTTTATCATGCTAAGAGGAGCAGGAAAAAGCAAAAAATTTCAGAATTGCACCTTGCAATGCGGAGAAATTACTGCTTGTGCATTTACAATATTCATTGATTTTTGCCATTGAAAAACGTCCAGAAATGATTGAAGCTACTGACTGAATGAAAGGAGCTGGCATCTCACTCTCCTTGAATCTTCTTTATCATGCTAAGAGGAGCAGGAAAAAGCAAAAAAATTCAGAATTGCACCTTGCAATGCGGAGAAATTACTGTTTGTGCATTTACAATATTCATTGATTTTTGCCATTGAAAAACATCATGTTATTCATATACCAGAAATGATTGAAGCTACTGACTGAATGAAAGGAGCTGGCATCTCACGCTCTTTGAATCTTCTTTTTCATGCTAAGAGGAGCAGGAAAAAGCAAAACATTTCAGAATTGCACCTTGCAATGCGGAGAAATTACTGTTTGTGCATTTACAATATTCATTGATTTTTGCCATTGAAAAACGTCCAGAAATGATTGAAGCTACTGACTGAATGAAAGGAGCTGGCATCTCACTCTCTTTGAATCTTCTTTATCATGCTAAGAGGAGCAGGAAAAAGCAAAAAATTTCAGAATTGCAACTTGCAATGCGGAGAAATTACTGCTTGTGCATTTACAATATTCATTGATTTTTGCCATTGAAAAACCTCCAGAAATGATTGAAGCTACTGACTGAATGAAAGGAGCTGGCATCTCACTCTCTTTGAGTCTTCTTTATCATGCTAAGAGGAGCAGGAAAAAGCAAAAAATTTCAGAATTGCACCTTGCAATGCGGAGAAATTACTGTTTGTGCATTTACAATATTCATTGATTTTTGCCATTGAAAAACGTCCAGAAATGATTAAAGCTACTGACTGAATGAAAGGAGCTGGCATCTCACTCTCTTTGAATCTTCTTTATCATGCTAAGAGGAGCAGGAAAAAGCAAAAAATTTCAGAATTGCACCTTGCAATGCGGAGAAATTACTGTTTGTGCATTTACAATATTCATTGATTTTTGCTATTGAAAAACGTCCAGAAATGATTGAAGCTACTGACTGAATGAAAGGAGCTGGCATCTCACTCTCTTTGAATCTTCTTTATCATGCTAAGAGGAGCAGGAAAAAGCAAAAAATTTCAGAATTGCACCTTGCAATGCGGAGAAATTACTGTTTGTGCATTTACAATATTCATTGATTTTTGCCGTTGAAAAACGTCCAGAAATGATTGAAGCTACTGACTGAATGAAAGGAGCTGGCATCTCATTCTCTTTGAATCTTCTTTATCATGCTAAGAGGAGCAGGAAAAAGCAAAAAATTTCAGAATTGCACCTTGCAATGCGGAGAAATTACTGTTTGTGCATTTACAATATTCATTGATTTTTGCCATTGAAAAACGTCCAGAAATGATTGAAGCTACTGACTGAATGAAAGGAGCTGGCATCTCACTCTCTTTGAATCTTCTTTATCATGCTAAGAGGAGCAGGAAAAAGCAAAAAATTTCAGAATTGCACCTTGCAATGCGGAGAAATTACTGTTTGTGCATTTACAATATTCATTGATTTTTGCCATTGAAAAACATCATGTTATTCATATTCCAGAAATGTTTGAAGCTACTGACTGAATGAAAGGAGCTGGCATCTCACTCTCTTTGAATCTTCTTTATCATGCTAAGAGGAGCAGGAAAAAGCAAAAAATTTCAGAATTGCACCTTGCAATGCGGAGAAATTACTGTTTGTGCATTTACAATATTCATTGATTTTTGCCATTGAAAAACGTCCAGAAATGATTGAAGCTACTGACTGAATTAAAGGAGCTGGCATCTCACTCTCTTTGAATCTTCTTTATCATGCTAAGAGGAGCAGGAAAAAGCAAAAAATTTCAGAATTGCACCTTGCAATGCGGAGAAATTACTGTTTGTGCATTTACAATATTCATTGATTTTTGCCATTGAAAAACGTCCAGAAATGATTGAAGCTACTGACTGAATGAAAGGAGCTGGCATCTCACTCTCTTTGAATCTTCTTTATCATGCTAAGAGGAGCAGGAAAAAGCAAAAAATTTCAGAATTGCACCTTGCAATGCGGAGAAATTACTGTTTGTGCATTTACAATATTCATTGATTTTTGCCGTTGAAAAACGTCCAGAAATGATTGAAGCTACTGACTGAATGAAAGGAGCTGGCATCTCATTCTCTTTGAATCTTCTTTATCATGCTAAGAGGAGCAGGAAAAAGCAAAAAATTTCAGAATTGCACCTTGCAATGCGGAAAAATTACTGTTTGTGCATTTACAATATTCATTGATTTTTGCCATTGAAAAACGTCCAGAAATGATTGAAGCTACTGACTGAATGAAAGGAGCTGGCATCTCACTCTCTTTGAATCTTCTTTATCATGCTAAGAGGAGCAGGAAAAAGCAAAAAATTTCAGAATTGCACCTTGCAATGCGGAGAAATTACTGTTTGTGCATTTACAATATTCATTGATTTTTGCCATTGAAAAACATCATGTTATTCATATTCCAGAAATGTTTGAAGCTACTGACTGAATGAAAGGAGCTGGCATCTCACTCTCTTTGAATCTTCTTTATCATGCTAAGAGGAGCAGGAAAAAGCAAAAAATTTCAGAATTGCACCTTGCAATGCGGAGAAATTACTGTTTGTGCATTTACAATATTCATTGATTTTTGCCATTGAAAAACGTCCAGAAATGATTGAAGCTACTGACTGAATTAAAGGAGCTGGCATCTCACTGTCTTTGAATCTTCTTTATCATGCTAAGAGGAGCAGGAAAAAGCAAAAAATTTCAGAATTGCACCTTGCAATGCGGAGAAATTACTGTTTGTGCATTTACAATATTCATTGATTTTTGCCATTGAAAAACATCATGTTATTCATATACCAGAAATGATTGAAGCTACTGACTGAATGAAAGGAGCTGGCATCTCACTCTCTTTGAATCTTCTTTATCATGCTAAGAGGAGCAGGAAAAAGCAAAAAATTTCAGAATTGCACCTTGCAATGCGGAGAAATTACTGTTTGTGCATTTACAATATTCATTGATTTTTGCCATTGAAAAACATCCAGAAATGATTGAAGCTACTGACTGAATGAAAGGAGCTGGCATCTCACTCTCTTTGAATCTTCTTTATCATGCTAAGAGGAGCAGGAAAAAGCAAAAAATTTCAGAATTGCACCTTGCAATGCGGAGAAATTACTGTTTGTGCATTTACAATATTCATTTATTTTTGCCATTGAAAAACATCATGTTATTCATATACCAGAAATGATTGAAGCTACTGACTGAATGAAAGGAGCTGGCATCTCACTCTCTTTGAATCTTCTTTATCATGCTAAGAGGAGCAGGAAAAAGCAAAAAATTTCAGAATTGCACCTTGCAATGCGGAGAAATTACTGTTTGTGCATTTACAATATTCATTGATTTTTGCCATTGAAAAACGTCCAGAAATGATTGAAGCTACTGACTGAATGAAAGGAGCTGGCATCTCACTCTCTTTGAATCTTCTTTATCATGCTAAGAGGAGCAGGAAAAAGCAAAAAATTTCAGAATTGCACCTTGCAATGCGGAGAAATTACTGTTTGTGCATTTACAATATTCATTGATTTTTGCCATTGAAAAACATCATGTTATTCATATACCAGAAATGTTTGAAGCTACTGACTGAATGAAAGGAGCTGGCATCTCACTCTCTTTGAATCTTCTTTATCATGCTAAGAGGAGCAGGAAAAAGCAAAAAATTTCAGAATTGCACCTTGCAATGCGGAGAAATTACTGTTTGTGCATTTACAATATTCATTGATTTTTGCCATTGAAAAACGTCCAGAAATGATTGAAGCTACTGACTGAATGAAAGGAGCTGGCATCTCACTCTCTTTGAATCTTCTTTATCATGCTAAGAGGAGCAGGAAAAGGCAAAAAATTTCAGAATTGCACCTTGCAATGCGGAGAAATTACTGTTTGTGCATTTACAATATTCATTGATTTTTGCCATTGAAAAACATGTTATTCATATACCAGAAATGATTGAAGCTACTGACTGAATGAAAGGAGCTGGCATCTCACTCTCTTTGAATCTTCTTTATCATGCTAAGAGGAGCAGGAAAAAGCAAAAAATTTCAGAATTGCACCTTGCAATGCGGAGAAATTACTGTTTGTGCATTTACAATATTCATTGATTTTTGCCATTGAAAAACATCATGTTATTCATATACCAGAAATGATTGAAGCTACTGACTGAATGAAAGGAGCTGGCATCTCACTCTCTTTGAATCTTCTTTATCATGCTAAGAGGAGCAGGAAAAAGCAAAAAATTTCAGAATTGCACCTTGCAATGCGGAGAAATTACTGTTTGTGCATTTACAATATTCATTGATTTTTGCCATTGAAAAACGTCCAGAAATGATTGAAGCTACTGACTGAATGAAAGGAGCTGGCATCTCACTCTCTTTGAATCTTCTTTATCATGCTAAGAGGAGCAGGAAAAAGCAAAAAAATTCAGAATTGCACCTTGCAATGCGGAGAAATTACTGTTTGTGCATTTACAATATTCATTGATTTTTGCCATTGAAAAACATCATGTTATTCATATACCAGAAATGATTGAAGCTACTGACTGAATGAAAGGAGCTGGCATCTCACTCTCTTTGAATCTTCTTTGTCATGCTAAGAGGAGCAGGAAAAAGTAAAAAATTTCAGAATTGCACCTTGCAATGCGGAGAAATTACTGTTTGTGCATTTACAATATTCATTGATTTTTGCCATTGAAAAACGTCCAGAAATGATTGAAGCTACTGACTGAATGAAAGGAGCTGGCATCTCAGTCTCTTTGAATCTTCTTTATCATGCTAAGAGGAGCAGGAAAAAGCAAAAAATTTCAGAATTGCACCTTGCAATGCGGAGAAATTACTGCTTGTGCATTTACAATATTCATTGATTTTTGCCATTGAAAAACGTCCAGAAATGATTGAAGCTACTGACTGAATGAAAGGAGCTGGCATCTCACTCTCTTTGAATCTTCTTTATCATGCTAAGAGGAGCAGGAAAAAGCAAAAAATTTCAGAATTGCACCTTGCAATACGGAGAAATTACTGTTTGTGCATTTACAATATTCATTGATTTTTGCCATTGAAAAACGTCCAGAAATGATTGAAGCTACTGACTGAATGAAAGGAGCTGGCATCTCACTCTCTTTGAATCTTCTTTATCATGCTAAGAGGAGCAGGAAAAAGCAAAAAATTTCAGAATTGCACCTTGCAATGCGGAGAAATTACTGTTTGTGCATTTACAATATTCATTGATTTTTGCCATTGAAAAACGTCCAGAAATGATTGAAGCTACTGACTGAATGAAAGGAGCTGGCATCTCACTCTCTTTGAAACTTCTTTATCATGCTAAGAGGAGCAGGAAAAAGCAAAAAATTTCAGAATTGCACCTTGCAATGCGGAGAAATTACTGTTTGTGCATTTACAATATTCATTGATTTTTGCCGTTGAAAAACGTCCAGAAATGATTGAAGCTACTGACTGAATGAAAGGAGCTGGCATCTCACTCTCTTTGAATCTTCTTTATCATGCTAAGAGGAGCAGGAAAAAGCAAAAAATTTCAGAATTGCACCTTGCAATGCGGAGAAATTACTGTTTGTGCATTTACAATATTCATTGATTTTTGCCATTGAAAAACATCCAGAAATGATTGAAGCTACTGACTGAATGAAAGGAGCTGGCATCTCACTCTCTTTGAATCTTCTTTATCATGCTAAGAGGAGCAGGAAAAAGCAAAAAATTTCAGAATTGCACCTTGCAATGCGGAGAAATTACTGTTTGTGCATTTACAATATTCATTGATTTTTGCCATTGTTAAACATCATGTTATTCATATACCAGAAATGATTGAAGCTACTGACTGAATGAAAGGAGCTGGCATCTCACTCTCTTTGAATCTTCTTTATCATGCTAAGAGGAGCAGGAAAAAGCAAAAAATTTCAGAATTGCACCTTGCAATGTGGAGAAATTACTGTTTGTGCATTTACAATATTCATTGATTTTTGCCATTGAAAAACGTCCAGAAATGTTTGAAGCTACTGACTGAATGAAAGGAGCTGGCATCTCACTCTCTTTGAATCTTCTTTATCATGCTAAGAGGAGCAGGAAAAAGCAAAAAATTTCAGAATTGCACCTTGCAATGCGGAGAAATTACTGTTTGTGCATTTACAATATTCATTGATTTTTGCCATTGAAAAACATCATGTTATTCATATACCAGAAATGATTGAAGCTACTGACTGAATGAAAGGAGCTGGCATCTCACTCTCTTTGAATCTTCTTTATCATGCTAAGAGGAGCAGGAAAAAGCAAAAAATTTCAGAATTGCACCTTGCAATGCGGAGAAATTACTGTTTGTGCATTTACAATATTCATTGATTTTTGCCATTGAAAAACGTCCAGAAATGATTGAAGCTACTGACTGAATGAAAGGAGCTGGCATCTCACTCTCTTTGAATCTTCTTTATCATGCTAAGAGGAGCAGGAAAAAGCAAAAAATTTCAGAATTGCACCTTGCAATGCGGAGAAATTACTGTTTGTGCATTTACAATATTCATTGATTTTTGCCATTGAAAAACATCATGTTATTCATATACCAGAAATGATTGAAGCTACTGACTGAATGAAAGGAGCTGGCATCTCACTCTCTTTGAATCTTCTTTTTCATGCTAAGAGGAGCAGGAAAAAGTAAAAAATTTCAGAATTGCACCTTGCAATGCGGAGAAATTACTGTTTGTGCATTTACAATATTCATTGATTTTTGCCATTGAAAAACGTCCAGAAATGATTGAAGCTACTGACTGAATGAAAGGAGCTGGCATCTCAGTCTCTTTGAATCTTCTTTATCATGCTAAGAGGAGCAGGAAAAAGCAAAAAATTTCAGAATTGCACCTTGCAATGCGGAGAAATTACTGCTTGTGCATTTACAATATTCATTGATTTTTGCCGTTGAAAAACGTCCAGAAATGATTGAAGCTACTGACTGAATGAAAGGAGCTGGCATCTCACTCTCTTTGAATCTTCTTTATCATGCTAAGAGGAGCAGGAAAAAGCAAAAAATTTCAGAATTGCACCTTGCAATGCGGAGAAATTACTGTTTGTGCATTTACAATATTCATTGATTTTTGCCATTGAAAAACATCCAGAAATGATTGAAGCTACTGACTGAATGAAAGGAGCTGGCATCTCACTCTCTTTGAATCTTCTTTATCATGCTAAGAGGAGCAGGAAAAAGCAAAAAATTTCAGAATTGCACCTTGCAATGCGGAGAAATTACTGTTTGTGCATTTACAATATTCATTGATTTTTGCCATTGTTAAACATCATGTTATTCATATACCAGAAATGATTGAAGCTACTGACTGAATGAAAGGAGCTGGCATCTCACTCTCTTTGAATCTTCTTTATCATGCTAAGAGGAGCAGGAAAAAGCAAAAAATTTCAGAATTGCACCTTGCAATGCGGAGAAATTACTGTTTGTGCATTTACAATATTCATTGATTTTTGCCATTGAAAAACGTCCAGAAATGTTTGAAGCTACTGACTGAATGAAAGGAGCTGGCATCTCACTCTCTTTGAATCTTCTTTATCATGCTAAGAGGAGCAGGAAAAAGCAAAAAATTTCAGAATTGCACCTTGCAATGCGGAGAAATTACTGTTTGTGCATTTACAATATTCATTGATTTTTGCCATTGAAAAACGTCCAGAAATGATTGAAGCTACTGACTGAATGAAAGGAGCTGGCATCTCACTCTCTTTGAATCTTCTTTATCATGCTAAGAGGAGCAGGAAAATGCAAAAAATTTCAGAATTGCTCCTTGCAATGCGGAGAAATTACTGTTTGTGCATTTACAATATTCATTGATTTTTGCCATTGAAAAACATCATGTTATTCATATACCAGAAATGTTTGAAGCTACTGACTGAATGAAAGGAGCTGGCATGTCACTCTCTTTGAATCTTCTTTATCATGCTAAAAGGAGCAGGAAAAAGCAAAAAATTTCAGAATTGCACCTTGCAATGCGGAGAAATTACTGTTTGTGCATTTACAATATTCATTGATTTTTGCCATTGAAAAACGTCCAGAAATGATTGAAGCTACTGACTGAATGAAAGGAGCTGGCATCTCACTCTCTTTGAATCTTCTTTATCATGCTAAGAGGAGCAGGAAAAAGCAAAAAATTTCAGAATTGCACCTTGCAATGCGGAGAAATTACTGTTTGTGCATTTACAATATTCATTGATTTTTGCCATTGAAAAACATCATGTTATTCATATACCAGAAATGATTGAAGCTACTGACTGAATGAAAGGAGCTGGCATCTCACTCTCTTTGAATCTTCTTTATCATGCTAAGAGGAGCAGGAAAAAGCAAAAAATTTCAGAATTGCACCTTGCAATGCGGAGAAATTACTGTTTGTGCATTTACAATATTCATTGATTTTTGCCATTGAAAAATGTCCAGAAATGATTGAAGCTACTGACTGAATGAAAGGAGCTGGCATCTCACTCTCTTTGAATCTTCTTTATCATGCTAAGAGGAGCAGGAAAAAGCAAAAAATTTCAGAATTGCACCTTGCAATGCGGAGAAATTACTGTTTGTGCATTTACAATATTCATTGATTTTTGCCATTGAAAAACATCATGTTATTCATATACCAGAAATGTTTGAAGCTACTGACTGAATGAAAGGAGCTGGCATCTCACTCTCTTTGAATCTTCTTTATCATGCTAAGAGGAGCAGGAAAAAGCAAAAAATTTCAGAATTGCACCTTGCAATGCGGAGAAATTACTGTTTGTGCATTTACAATATTCATTGATTTTTGCCATTGAAAAACGTCCAGAAATGATTGAAGCTACTGACTGAATGAAAGGAGCTGGCATCTCACTCTCTTTGAATCTTCTTTATCATGCTAAGAGGAGCAGGAAAAGGCAAAAAATTTCAGAATTGCACCTTGCAATGCGGAGAAATTACTGTTTGTGCATTTACAATATTCATTGATTTTTGCCATTGAAAAACATCATGTTATTCATATACCAGAAATGTTTGAAGCTACTGACTGAATGAAAGGAGCTGGCATCTCACTCTCTTTGAATCTTCTTTATCATGCTAAGAGGAGCAGGAAAAAGCAAAAAATTTCAGAATTGCACCTTGCAATGCGAATAAATTACTGTTTGTGCATTTACAATATTCATTGATTTTTGCCATTGAAAAACATCATGTTATTCATATACCAGAAATGATTGAAGCTACTGACTGAATGAAAGGAGCTGGCATCTCACTCTCTTTGAATCTTCTTTATCATGCTAAGAGGAGCAGGAAAAAGCAAAAAATTTCAGAATTGCACCTTGCAATGCGGAGAAATTACTGTTTGTGCATTTACAATATTCATTGATTTTTGCCATTGAAAAACATCATGTTATTCATATACCAGAAATGATTGAAGCTACTGACTAAATGAAAGGAGCTGGCATCTCACTCTCTTTGAATCTTCTTTATCATGCTAAGAGGAGCAGGAAAAAGCAAAAAATTTCAGAATTGCACCTCGCAATGCGGAGAAATTACTGTTTGTGCATTTACAATATTCATTGATTTTTGCCATTGAAAAACGTCCAGAAATGATTGAAGCTACAGACTGAATGAAAGGAGCTGGCATCTCACTCTCTTTGAATCTTCTTTATCATGCTAAGAGGAGCAGGAAAAAGCAAAAAATTTCAGAATTGCACCTTGCAATGCGGAGAAATTGCTGTTTGTGCATTTACAAAATTCATTGATTTTTGCCATTGAAAAACATCATGTTATTCATATACCAGAAATGTTTGAAGCTACTGACTGAATGAAAGGAGCTGGCATCTCACTCTCTTTGAATCTTCTTTATCATGCTAAGAGGAGCAGGAAAAAGCAAAAAATTTCAGAATTGCACCTTGCAATGCGGAGAAATTACTGTTTGTGCATTTACAATATTCATTGATTTTTGCCATTGAAAAACGTCCAGAAATGATTGAAGCTACTGACTGAATGAAAGGAGCTGGCATCTCACTCTCTTTGAATCTTCTTTATCATGCTAAGAGGAGCAGGAAAAAGCAAAAAATTTCAGAATTGCACCTTGCAATGCGGAGAAATTACTGTTTGTGCATTTACAATATACATTGATTTTTGCCATTGAAAAACGTCCAGAAATGATTGAAGCTACTGACTGAATGAAAGGAGCTGGCATCTCACTCTCTTTGAATCTTCTTTATCATGCTAAGAGGAGCAGGAAAAAGCAAAAAATTTCAGAATTGCACCTTGCAATGCGGAGAAATTACTGTTTGTGCATTTACAATATACATTGATTTTTGCCATTGAAAAACGTCCAGAAATGATTGAAGCTACTGACTGAATGAAAGGAGCTGGCATCTCACTCTCTTTGAATCTTCTTTATCATGCTAAGAGGAGCAGGAAAAAGCAAAAAATTTCAGAATTGCACCTTGCAATGCGGAGAAATTACTGTTTGTGCATTTACAATATTCATTGATTTTTGCCATTGAAAAACGTCCAGAAATGATTGAAGCTACTGACTGAATGAAAGGAGCTGGCATCTCACTCTCTTTGAATCTTCTTTATCATGCTAAGAGGAGCAGGAAAAAGCAAAAAATTTCAGAATTGCACCTTGCAATGCGGAGAAATTACTGTTTGTGCATTTACAATATTCATTGATTTTTGCCATTGAAAAACGTCCAGAAATGATTGAACCTACCGACTGAATGAAAGGAGCTGGCATCTCACTCTCTTTGAATCTTCTTTATCATGCTAAGAGGAGCAGGAAAAAGCAAAAAATTTCAGAATTGCACCTTGCAATGCGGAGAAATTACTGTTTGTGCATTTACAATATTCATTGATTTTTGCCATTGAAAAACGTCCAGAAATGATTGAAGCTACTGACTGAATGAAAGGAGCTGGCATCTCACTCTCTTTGAATCTTCTTTATCATGCTAAGAGGAGCAGGAAAAAGCAAAAAATTTCAGAATTGCACCTTGCAATGCGGAGAAATTACTGTTTGTGCATTTACAATATTCATTGATTTTTGCCATTGAAAAACATCATGTTATTCATATACCAGAAATGTTTGAAGCTACTGACTGAATGAAAGGAGCTGGCATGTCACTCTCTTTGAATCTTCTTTATCATGCTAAGAGGAGCAGGAAAAAGCAAAAAATTTCAGAATTGCACCTTGCAATGCGGAGAAATTACTGTTTGTGCATTTACAATATTCATTGATTTTTGCCATTGAAAAACATCATGTTATTCATATACCAGAAATGATTGAAGCTACTGACTGAATGAAAGGAGCTGGCATCTCACTCTCTTTGAATCTTCTTTATCATGCTAAGAGGAGCAGGAAAAAGCAAAAAATTTCAGAATTGCACCTTGCAATGCGGAGAAATTACTGTTTGTGCATTTACAATATTCATTGATTTTTGCCATTGAAAAACGTCCAGAAATGATTGAAGCTACTGACTGAATGAAAGGAGCTGGCATCTCACTCTCTTTGAATCTTCTTTATCATGCTAAGAGGAGCAGGAAAAAGCAAAAAATTTCAGAATTGCACCTTGCAATGCGGAGAAATTACTGTTTGTGCATTTACAATATTCATTGATTTTTGCCATTGAAAAACATCATGTTATTCATATACCAGAAATGTTTGAAGCTACTGACTGAATGAAAGGAGCTGGAATCTCACTCTCTTTGAATCTTCTTTATCATGCTAAGAGGAGCAGGAAAAAGCAAAAAATTTCAGAATTGCACCTTGCAATGCGGAGAAATTACTGTTTGTGCATTTACAATATTCATTGATTTTTGCCATTGAAAAACGTCCAGAAATGATTGAAGCTACTGACTGAATGAAAGGAGCTGGCATCTCACTCTCTTTGAATCTTCTTTATCATGCTAAGAGGAGCAGGAAAAGGCAAAAAATTTCAGAATTGCACCTTGCAATGCGGAGAAATTACTGTTTGTGCATTTACAATATTCATTGATTTTTGCCATTGAAAAACATCATGTTATTCATATACCAGAAATGTTTGAAGCTACTGACTGAATGAAAGGAGCTGGCATCTCACTCTCTTTGAATCTTCTTTATCATGCTAAGAGGAGCAGGAAAAACCAAAAAATTTCAGAATTGCACCTTGCAATGCGAATAAATTACTGTTTGTGCATTTACAATATTCATTGATTTTTGCCATTGAAAAACATCATGTTATTCATATACCAGAAATGATTGAAGCTACTGACTGAATGAAAGGAGCTGGCATGTCACTCTCTTTGAATCTTCTTTATCATGCTAAGAGGAGCAGGAAAAAGCAAAAAATTTCAGAATTGCACCTTGCAATGCGGAGAAATTACTGTTTGTGCATTTACAATATTCATTGATTTTTGCCATTGAAAAACGTCCAGAAATGATTGAAGCTACTGACTGAATGAAAGGAGCTGGCATCTCACTCTCTTTGAATCTTCTTTATCATGCTAAGAGGAGCAGGAAAAAGCAAAAAATTTCAGAATTGCACCTTGCAATGCGGAGAAATTACTGTTTGTGCATTTACAATATTCATTGATTTTTGCCATTGAAAAACATCATGTTATTCATATACCAGAAATGATTGAAGCTACTGACTGAATGAAAGGAGCTGGCATCTCACTCTCTTTGAATCTTCTTTATCATGCTAAGAGGAGCAGGAAAAAGCAAAAAATTTCAGAATTGCACCTTGCAATGCGGAGAAATTACTGTTTGTGCATTTACAATATTCATTGATTTTTGCCATTGAAAAACGTCCAGAAATGATTGAAGCTACTGACTGAATGAAAGGAGCTGGCATCTCACTCTCTTTGAATCTTCTTTATCATGCTAAGAGGAGCAGGAAAAAGCAAAAAATTTCAGAATTGCACCTTGCAATGCGGAGAAATTACTGTTTGTGCATTTACAATATTCATTGATTTTTGCGATTGAAAAACATCATGTTATTCATATACGAGAAATGTTTGAAGCTACTGACTGAATGAAAGGAGCTGGAATCTCACTCTCTTTGAATCTTCTTTATCATGCTAAGAGGAGCAGGAAAAAGCAAAAAATTTCAGAATTGCACCTTGCAATGCGGAGAAATTACTGTTTGTGCATTTACAATATTCATTGATTTTTGCCATTGAAAAACGTCCAGAAATGATTGAAGCTACTGACTGAATGAAAGGAGCTGGCATCTCACTCTCTTTGAATCTTCTTTATCATGCTAAGAGGAGCAGGAAAAGGCAAAAAATTTCAGAATTGCACCTTGCAATGCGGAGAAATTACTGTTTGTGCATTTACAATATTCATTGATTTTTGCCATTGAAAAACATCATGTTATTCATATACCAGAAATGTTTGAAGCTACTGACTGAATGAAAGGAGCTGGCATCTCACTCTCTTTGAATCTTCTTTATCATGCTAAGAGGAGCAGGAAAAACCAAAAAATTTCAGAATTGCACCTTGCAATGCGAATAAATTACTGTTTGTGCATTTACAATATTCATTGATTTTTGCCATTGAAAAACATCATGTTATTCATATACCAGAAATGATTGAAGCTACTGACTGAATGAAAGGAGCTGGCATCTCACTCTCTTTGAATCTTCTTTATCATGCTAAGAGGAGCAGGAAAAAGCAAAACATTTCAGAATTGCACCTTGCAATGCGGAGAAATTACTGTTTGTGCATTTACAATATTCATTGATTTTTGCCATTGAAAAACATCCAGAAATGATTGAAGCTACTGACTGAATGAAAGGAGCTGGCATCTCACTCTCTTTGAATCTTCTTTATCATGCTAAGAGGAGCAGGAAAAAGCAAAAAATTTCAGAATTGCACCTTGCAATGCGGAGAAATTACTGTTTGTGCATTTACAATATTCATTGATTTTTGCCATTGTTAAACATCATGTTATTCATATACCAGAAATGATTGAAGCTACTGACTGAATGAAAGGAGCTGGCATCTCACTCTCTTTGAATCTTCTTTATCATGCTAAGAGGAGCAGGAAAAAGCAAAAAATTTCAGAATTGCACCTTGCAATGCGGAGAAATTACTGTTTGTGCATTTACAATATTCATTGATTTTTGCCATTGAAAAACGTCCAGAAATGTTTGAAGCTACTGACTGAATGAAAGGAGCTGGCATCTCACTCTCTTTGAATCTTCTTTATCATGTTAAGAGGAGCAGGAAAAAGCAAAAAATTTCAGAATTGCACCTTGCAATGCGGAGAAATTACTGTTTGTGCATTTACAATATTCATTGATTTTTGCCATTGAAAAACATCATGTTATTCATATACCAGAAATGATTGAAGCTACTGACTGAATGAAAGGAGCTGGCATCTCACTCTCTTTGAATCTTCTTTATCATGCTAAGAGGAGCAGGAAAAAGCAAAAAATTTCAGAATTGCACCTTGCAATGCGGAGAAATTACTGTTTGTGCATTTACAATATTCATTGATTTTTGCCATTGAAAAACGTCCAGAAATGATTGAAGCTACTGACTGAATGAAAGGAGCTGGCATCTCACTCTCTTTGAATCTTCTTTATCATGCTAAGAGGAGCAGGAAAAAGCAAAAAATTTCAGAATTGCACCTTGCAATGCTTAGAAATTACTGTTTGTGCATTTACAATATTCATTGATTTTTGCCATTGAAAAACATCATGTTATTCATATACCAGAAATGATTGAAGCTACTGACTGAATGAAAGGAGCTGGCATCTCACTCTCTTTGAATCTTCTTTTTCATGCTAAGAGGAGCAGGAAAAAGTAAAAAATTTCAGAATTGCACCTTGCAATGCGGAGAAATTACTGTTTGTGCATTTACAATATTCATTGATTTTTGCCATTGAAAAACGTCCAGAAATGATTGAAGCTACTGACTGAATGAAAGGAGCTGGCATCTCAGTCTCTTTGAATCTTCTTTATCATGCTAAGAGGAGCAGGAAAAAGCAAAAAATTTCAGAATTGCACCTTGCAATGCGGAGAAATTACTGCTTGTGCATTTACAATATTCATTGATTTTTGCCATTGAAAAACGTCCAGAAATGATTGAAGCTACTGACTGAATGAAAGGAGCTGGCATCTCAGTCTCTTTGAATCTTCTTTATCATGCTAAGAGGAGCAGGAAAAAGCAAAAAATTTCAGAATTGCACCTTGCAATACGGAGAAATTACTGTTTGTGCATTTACAATATTCATTGATTTTTGCCATTGAAAAACGTCCAGAAATGATTGAAGCTACTGACTGAATGAAAGGAGCTGGCATCTCACTCTGTTTGAATCTTCTTTATCATGCTAAGAGGAGCAGGAAAAAGCAAAAAATTTCAGAATTGCACCTTGCAATGCGGAGAAATTACTGTTTGTGCATTTACAATATTCATTGATTTTTGCCATTGAAAAACGTCCAGAAATGATTGAAGCTACTGACTGAATGAAAGGAGCTGGCATCTCACTCTCTTTGAATCTTCTTTATCATGCTAAGAGGAGCAGGAAAAAGCAAAAAATTTCAGAATTGCACCTTGCAATGCGGAGAAATTACTGTTTGTGCATTTACAATATTCATTGATTTTTGCCGTTGAAAAACGTCCAGAAAAGATTGAAGCTACTGACTGAATGAAAGGAGCTGGCATCTCACTCTCTTTGAATCTTCTTTATCATGCTAAGAGGAGCAGGAAAAAGCAAAAAATTTCAGAATTGCTCCTTGCAATGCGGAGAAATTACTGTTTGTGCATTTACAATATTCATTGATTTTTGCCATTGAAAAACATCCAGAAATGATTGAAGCTACTGACTGAATGAAAGGAGCTGGCATCTCACTCTCTTTGAATCTTCTTTATCATGCTAAGAGGAGCAGGAAAAAGCAAAAAATTTCAGAATTGCACCTTGCAATGCGGAGAAATTACTGTTTGTGCATTTACAATATTCATTGATTTTTGCCATTGTTAAACATCATGTTATTCATATACCAGAAATGATTGAAGCTACTGACTGAATGAAAGGAGCTGGCATCTCACTCTCTTTGAATCTTCTTTATCATGCTAAGAGGAGCAGGAAAAAGCAAAAAATTTCAGAATTGCACCTTGCAATGCGGAGAAATTACTGTTTGTGCATTTACAATATTCATTGATTTTTGCCATTGAAAAACGTCCAGAAATGTTTGAAGCTACTGACTGAATGAAAGGAGCTGGCATCTCACTCTCTTTGAATCTTCTTTATCATGCTAAGAGGAGCAGGAAAAAGCAAAAAATTTCAGAATTGCACCTTGCAATGCGGAGAAATTACTGTTTGTGCATTAACAATATTCATTGATTTTTGCCATTGAAAAACGTCCAGAAATGTTTGAAGCTACTGACTGAATGAAAGGAGCTGGCATCTCACTCTCTTTGAATCTTCTTTATCATGCTAAGAGGAGCAGGAAAAAGCAAAAAATTTCAGAATTGCACCTTGCAATGCGGAGAAAATACTGTTTGTGCATTTACAATATTCATTGATTTTTGCCATTGAAAAACGTCCAGAAATGATTGAAGCTACTGACTGAATGAAAGGAGCTGGCATCTCACTCTCTTTGAATCTTCTTTATCATGCTAAGAGGAGCAGGAAAATGCAAAAAATTTCAGAATTGCTCCTTGCAATGCGGAGAAATTACTGTTTGTGCATTTACAATATTCATTGATTTTTGCCATTGAAAAACATCATGTTATTCATATACCAGAAATGTTTGAAGCTACTGACTGAATGAAAGGAGCTGGCATGTCACTCTCTTTGAATCTTCTTTATCATGCTAAAAGGAGCAGGAAAAAGCAAAAAATTTCAGAATTGCACCTTGCAATGCGGAGAAATTACTGTTTGTGCATTTACAATATTCATTGATTTTTGCCATTGAAAAACGTCCAGAAATGATTGAAGCTACTGACTGAATGAAAGGAGCTGGCATCTCACTCTCTTTGAATCTTCTTTATCATGCTAAGAGGAGCAGGAAAAAGCAAAAAATTTCAGAATTGCACCTTGCAATGCGGAGAAATTACTGTTTGTGCATTTACAATATTCATTGATTTTTGCCATTGAAAAACATCATGTTATTCATATACCAGAAATGATTGAAGCTACTGACTGAATGAAAGGAGCTGGCATCTCACTCTCTTTGAATCTTCTTTATCATGCTAAGAGGAGCAGGAAAAAGCAAAAAATTTCAGAATTGCACCTTGCAATGCGGAGAAATTACTGTTTGTGCATTTACAATATTCATTGATTTTTGCCATTGAAAAACATCATGTTATTCATATACCAGAAATGTTTGAAGCTACTGACTGAATGAAATGAGCTGGCATCTCACTCTCTTTGAATCTTCTTTATCATGCTAAGAGGAGCAGGAAAAAGCAAAAAATTTCAGAATTGCACCTTGCAATGCGGAGAAATTACTGTTTGTGCATTTACAATATTCATTGATTTTTGCCATTGAAAAACATCATGTTATTCATATACCAGAAATGTTTGAAGCTACTGACTGAATGAAAGGAGCTGGCATCTCACTCTCTTTGAATCTTCTTTATCATGCTAAGAGGAGCAGGAAAAAGCAAAAAATTTCAGAATTGCACCTTGCAATGCGGAGAAATTACTGTTTGTGCATTTACAATATTCATTGATTTTTGCCATTGAAAAACGTCCAGAAATGATTGAAGCTACTGACTGAATGAAAGGAGCTGGCATCTCACTCTCTTTGAATCTTCTTTATCATGCTAAGAGGAGCAGGAAAAGGCAAAAAATTTCAGAATTGCACCTTGCAATGCGGAGAAATTACTGTTTGTGCATTTACAATATTCATTGATTTTTGCCATTGAAAAACATCATGTTCTTCATATACCAGAAATGTTTGAAGCTACTGACTGAATGAAAGGAGCTGGCATCTCACTCTCTTTGAATCTTCTTTATCATGCTAAGAGGAGCAGGAAAAAGCAAAAAATTTCAGAATTGCACCTTGCAATGCGAATAAATTACTGTTTGTGCATTTACAATATTCATTGATTTTTGCCATTGAAAAACATCATGTTATTCATATACCAGAAATGATTGAAGCTACTGACTGAATGAAAGGAGCTGGCATCTCACTCTCTTTGAATCTTCTTTATCATGCTAAGAGGAGCAGGAAAAAGCAAAAAATTTCAGAATTGCACCTTGCAATGCGGAGAAATTACTGTTTGTGCATTTACAATATTCATTGATTTTTGCCATTGAAAAACATCATGTTATTCATATACCAGAAATGATTGAAGCTACTGACTGAATGAAAGGAGCTGGCATCTCACTCTCTTTGAATCTTCTTTATCATGCTAAGAGGAGCTTGAAAAAGCAAAAAATTTCAGAATTGCACCTCGCAATGCGGAGAAATTACTGTTTGTGCATTTACAATATTCATTGATTTTTGCCATTGAAAAACGTCCAGAAATGATTGAAGCTACTGACTGAATGAAAGGAGCTGGCATCTCACTCTCTTTGAATCTTCTTTATCATGCTAAGAGGAGCAGGAAAAAGCAAAAAATTTCAGAATTGCACCTTGCAATGCGGAGAAATTGCTGTTTGTGCATTTACAAAATTCATTGATTTTTGCCATTGAAAAACATCATGTTATTCATATACCAGAAATGTTTGAAGCTACTGACTGAATGAAAGGAGCTGGCATCTCACTCTCTTTGAATCTTCTTTATCATGCTAAGAGGAGCAGGAAAAAGCAAAAAATTTCAGAATTGCACCTTGCAATGCGGAGAAATTACTGTTTGTGCATTTACAATATTCATTGATTTTTCCAATTGAAAAACGTCCAGAAATGATTGAAGCTACTGACTGAATGAAAGGAGCTGGCATCTCACTCTCTTTGAATCTTCTTTATCATGCTAAGAGGAGCAGGAAAAAGCAAAAAATTTCAGAATTGCACCTTGCAATGCGGAGAAATTACTGTTTGTGCATTTACAATATACATTGATTTTTGCCATTGAAAAACGTCCAGAAATGATTGAAGCTACTGACTGAATGAAAGGAGCTGGCATCTCACTCTCTTTAAATCTTCTTTATCATGCTAAGAGGAGCAGGAAAAAGCAAAAAATTTCAGAATTGCACCTTGCAATGCGGAGAAATTACTGTTTGTGCATTTACAATATTCATTGATTTTTGCCATTGAAAAACGTCCAGAAATGATTGAAGCTACTGACTGAATGAAAGGAGCTGGCATCTCACTCTCTTTGAATCTTCTTTATCATGCTAAGAGGAGCAGGAAAAAGCAAAAAATTTCAGAATTGCACCTTGCAATGCGGAGAAATTACTGTTTGTGCATTTACAATATTCATTGATTTTTGCCATTGAAAAACATCATGTTATTCATATACCAGAAATGATTGAAGCTACTGACTGAATGAAAGGAGCTGGCATCTCACTCTCTTTGAATCTTCTTTATCATGCTAAGAGGAGCAGGAAAAGGCAAAAAATTTCAGAATTGCACCTTGCAATGCGGAGAAATTACTGTTTGTGCATTTACAATATTCATTGATTTTTGCCATTGAAAAACATCATGTTATTCATATACCCGAAATGTTTGAAGCTACTGACTGAATGAAAGGAGCTGGCATCTCACTCTCTTTGAATCTTCTTTATCATGCTAAGAGGAGCAGGAAAAAGCAAAAAATTTCAGAATTGCACCTTGCAATGCGAATAAATTACTGTTTGTGCATTTACAATATTCATTGATTTTTGCCATTGAAAAACATCATGTTATTCATATACCAGAAATGATTGAAGCTACTGACTGAATGAAAGGAGCTGGCATCTCACTCTCTTTGAATCTTCTTTATCATGCTAAGAGGAGCAGGAAAAAGCAAAAAATTTCAGAATTGCACCTTGCAATGCGGAGAAATTACTGTTTGTGCATTTACAATATTCATTGATTTTTGCCATTGAAAAACATCATGTTATTCATATACCAGAAATGATTGAAGCTACTGACTGAATGAAAGGAGCTGGCATCTCACTCTCTTTGAATCTTCTTTATCATGCTAAGAGGAGCTTGAAAAAGCAAAAAATTTCAGAATTGCACCTCGCAATGCGGAGAAATTACTGTTTGTGCATTTACAATATTCATTGATTTTTGCCATTGAAAAACGTCCAGAAATGATTGAAGCTACTGACTGAATGAAAGGAGCTGGCATCTCACTCTCTTTGAATCTTCTTTATCATGCTAAGAGGAGCAGGAAAAAGCAAAAAATTTCAGAATTGCACCTTGCAATGCGGAGAAATTGCTGTTTGTGCATTTACAAAATTCATTGATTTTTGCCATTGAAAAACATCATGTTATTCATATACCAGAAATGTTTGAAGCTACTGACTGAATGAAAGGAGCTGGCATCTCACTCTCTTTGAATCTTCTTTATCATGCTAAGAGGAGCAGGAAAAAGCAAAAAATTTCAGAATTGCACCTTGCAATGCGGAGAAATTACTGTTTGTGCATTTACAATATTCATTGATTTTTGCCATTGAAAAACGTCCAGAAATGATTGAAGCTACTGACTGAATGAAAGGAGCTGGCATCTCACTCTCTTTGAATCTTCTTTATCATGCTAAGAGGAGCAGGAAAAAGCAAAAAATTTCAGAATTGCACCTTGCAATGCGGAGAAATTACTGTTTGTGCATTTACAATATTCATTGATTTTTGCCATTGAAAAACATCATGTTATTCATATACCAGAAATGTTTGAAGCTACTGACTGAATGAAAGGAGCTGGCATGTCACTCTCTTTGAATCTTCTTTATCATGCTAAGAGGAGCAGGAAAAAGCAAAAAATTTCAGAATTGCACCTTGCAATGCGGAGAAATTACTGTTTGTGCATTTACAATATTCATTGATTTTTGCCATTGAAAAACGTCCAGAAATGATTGAAGCTACTGACTGAATGAAAGGAGCTGGCATCTCACTCTCTTTGAATCTTCTTTATCATGCTAAGAGGAGCAGGAAAAAGCAAAAAATTTCAGAATTGCACCTTGCAATGCGGAGAAATTACTGTTTGTGCATTTACAATATTCATTGATTTTTGCCATTGAAAAACATCATGTTATTCATATACCAGAAATGATTGAAGCTACTGACTGAATGAAAGGAGCTGGCATCTCACTCTCTTTGAATCTTCTTTATCATGCTAAGAGGAGCAGGAAAAAGCAAAAAATTTCAGAATTGCACCTTGCAATGCGGAGAAATTACTGTTTGTGCATTTACAATATTCATTGATTTTTGCCATTGAAAAACGTCCAGAAATGATTGAAGCTACTGACTGAATGAAAGGAGCTGGCAACTCACTCTCTTTGAATCTTCTTTATCATGCTAAGAGGAGCAGGAAAAAGCAAAAAATTTCAGAATTGCACCTTGCAATGCGGAGAAATTACTGTTTGTGCATTTACAATATTCATTGATTTTTGCCATTGAAAAACATCATGTTATTCATATACCAGAAATGTTTGAAGCTACTGACTGAATGAAAGGAGCTGGAATCTCACTCTCTTTGAATCTTCTTTATCATGCTAAGAGGAGCAGGAAAAAGCAAAAAATTTCAGAATTGCACCTTGCAATGCGGAGAAATTACTGTTTGTGCATTTACAATATTCATTGATTTTTGCCATTGAAAAACGTCCAGAAATGATTGAAGCTACTGACTGAATGAAAGGAGCTGGCATCTCACTCTCTTTGAATCTTCTTTATCATGCTAAGAGGAGCAGGAAAAGGCAAAAAATTTCAGAATTGCACCTTGCAATGCGGAGAAATTACTGTTTGTGCATTTACAATATTCATTGATTTTTGCCATTGAAAAACATCATGTTATTCATATACCAGAAATGTTTGAAGCTACTGACTGAATGAAAGGAGCTGGCATCTCACTCTCTTTGAATCTTCTTTATCATGCTAAGAGGAGCAGGAAAAACCAAAAAATTTCAGAATTGCACCTTGCAATGCGAATAAATTACTGTTTGTGCATTTACAATATTCATTGATTTTTGCCATTGAAAAACATCATGTTATTCATATACCAGAAATGATTGAAGCTACTGACTGAATGAAAGGAGCTGGCATCTCACTCTCTTTGAATCTTCTTTATCATGCTAAGAGGAGCAGGAAAAAGCAAAACATTTCAGAATTGCACCTTGCAATGCGGAGAAATTACTGTTTGTGCATTTACAATATTCATTGATTTTTGCCATTGAAAAACATCATGTTATTCACATACCAGAAATGATTGAAGCTACTGACTGAATGAAAGGAGCTGGCATCTCACTCTCTTTGAATCTTCTTTATCATGCTAAGAGGAGCAGGAAAAAGCAAAAAATTTCAGAATTGCACCTCGCAATGCGGAGAAATTACTGTTTGTGCATTTACAATATTCATTGATTTTTGCCATTGAAAAACGTCCAGAAATGATTGAAGCTACTGACTGAATGAAAGGAGCTGGCATCTCACTCTCTTTGAATCTTCTTTATCATGCTAAGAGGAGCAGGAAAAAGCAAAAAATTTCAGAATTGCACCTTGCAATGCGGAGAAATTGCTGTTTGTGCATTTACAAAATTCATTGATTTTTGCCATTGAAAAACATCATGTTATTCATATACCAGAAATGTTTGAAGCTACTGACTGAATGAAAGGAGCTGGCATCTCACTCTCTTTGAATCTTCTTTATCATGCTAAGAGGAGCAGGAAAAAGCAAAAAATTTCAGAATTGCACCTTGCAATGCGGAGAAATTACTGTTTGTGCATTTACAATATTCATTGATTTTTGCCATTGAAAAACGTCCAGAAATGATTGAAGCTACTGACTGAATGAAAGGAGCTGGCATCTCACTCTCTTTGAATCTTCTTTATCATGCTAAGAGGAGCAGGAAAAAGCAAAAAATTTCAGAATTGCACCTTGCAATGCGGAGAAATTACTGTTTGTGCATTTACAATATTCATTGATTTTTGCCATTGAAAAACGTCCAGAAATGATTGAAGCTACTGACTGAATGAAAGGAGCTGGCATCTCACTCTCTTTGAAACTTCTTTATCATGCTAAGAGGAGCAGGAAAAAGCAAAAAATTTCAGAATTGCACCTTGCAATGCGGAGAAATTACTGTTTGTGCATTTACAATATTCATTGATTTTTGCCGTTGAAAAACGTCCAGAAATGATTGAAGCTACTGACTGAATGAAAGGAGCTGGCATCTCACTCTCTTTGAATCTTCTTTATCATGCTAAGAGGAGCAGGAAAAAGCAAAAAATTTCAGAATTGCACCTTGCAATGCGGAGAAATTACTGTTTGTGCATTTACAATATTCATTGATTTTTGCCATTGAAAAACATCCAGAAATGATTGAAGCTACTGACTGAATGAAAGGAGCTGGCATCTCACTCTCTTTGAATCTTCTTTATCATGCTAAGAGGAGCAGGAAAAAGCAAAAAATTTCAGAATTGCACCTTGCAATGCGGAGAAATTACTGTTTGTGCATTTACAATATTCATTGATTTTTGCCATTGTTAAACATCATGTTATTCATATACCAGAAATGATTGAAGCTACTGACTGAATGAAAGGAGCTGGCATCTCACTCTCTTTGAATCTTCTTTATCATGCTAAGAGGAGCAGGAAAAAGCAAAAAATTTCAGAATTGCACCTTGCAATGTGGAGAAATTACTGTTTGTGCATTTACAATATTCATTGATTTTTGCCATTGAAAAACGTCCAGAAATGTTTGAAGCTACTGACTGAATGAAAGGAGCTGGCATCTCACTCTCTTTGAATCTTCTTTATCATGCTAAGAGGAGCAGGAAAAAGCAAAAAATTTCAGAATTGCACCTTGCAATGCGGAGAAATTACTGTTTGTGCATTTACAATATTCATTGATTTTTGCCATTGAAAAACATCATGTTATTCATATACCAGAAATGATTGAAGCTACTGACTGAATGAAAGGAGCTGGCATCTCACTCTCTTTGAATCTTCTTTATCATGCTAAGAGGAGCAGGAAAAAGCAAAAAATTTCAGAATTGCACCTTGCAATGTGGAGAAATTACTGTTTGTGCATTTACAATATTCATTGATTTTTGCCATTGAAAAACGTCCAGAAATGTTTGAAGCTACTGACTGAATGAAAGGAGCTGGCATCTCACTCTCTTTGAATCTTCTTTATCATGCTAAGAGGAGCAGGAAAAAGCAAAAAATTTCAGAATTGCACCTTGCAATGCGGAGAAATTACTGTTTGTGCATTTACAATATTCATTGATTTTTGCCATTGAAAAACATCATGTTATTCATATACCAGAAATGATTGAAGCTACTGACTGAATGAAAGGAGCTGGCATCTCACTCTCTTTGAATCTTCTTTATCATGCTAAGAGGAGCAGGAAAAAGCAAAAAATTTCAGAATTGCACCTTGCAATGCGGAGAAATTACTGTTTGTGCATTTACAATATTCATTGATTTTTGCCATTGAAAAACGTCCAGAAATGATTGAAGCTACTGACTGAATGAAAGGAGCTGGCATCTCACTCTCTTTGAATCTTCTTTATCATGCTAAGAGGAGCAGGAAAAAGCAAAAAATTTCAGAATTGCACCTTGCAATGCGGAGAAATTACTGTTTGTGCATTTACAATATTCATTGATTTTTGCCATTGAAAAACATCATGTTATTCATATACCAGAAATGATTGAAGCTACTGACTGAATGAAAGGAGCTGGCATCTCACTCTCTTTGAATCTTCTTTTTCATGCTAAGAGGAGCAGGAAAAAGTAAAAAATTTCAGAATTGCACCTTGCAATGCGGAGAAATTACTGTTTGTGCATTTACAATATTCATTGATTTTTGCCATTGAAAAACGTCCAGAAATGATTGAAGCTACTGACTGAATGAAAGGAGCTGGCATCTCAGTCTCTTTGAATCTTCTTTATCATGCTAAGAGGAGCAGGAAAAAGCAAAAAATTTCAGAATTGCACCTTGCAATGCGGAGAAATTACTGCTTGTGCATTTACAATATTCATTGATTTTTGCCGTTGAAAAACGTCCAGAAATGATTGAAGCTACTGACTGAATGAAAGGAGCTGGCATCTCACTCTCTTTGAATCTTCTTTATCATGCTAAGAGGAGCAGGAAAAAGCAAAAAATTTCAGAATTGCACCTTGCAATGCGGAGAAATTACTGTTTGTGCATTTACAATATTCATTGATTTTTGCCATTGAAAAACATCCAGAAATGATTGAAGCTACTGACTGAATGAAAGGAGCTGGCATCTCACTCTCTTTGAATCTTCTTTATCATGCTAAGAGGAGCAGGAAAAAGCAAAAAATTTCAGAATTGCACCTTGCAATGCGGAGAAATTACTGTTTGTGCATTTACAATATTCATTGATTTTTGCCATTGTTAAACATCATGTTATTCATATACCAGAAATGATTGAAGCTACTGACTGAATGAAAGGAGCTGGCATCTCACTCTCTTTGAATCTTCTTTATCATGCTAAGAGGAGCAGGAAAAAGCAAAAAATTTCAGAATTGCACCTTGCAATGCGGAGAAATTACTGTTTGTGCATTTACAATATTCATTGATTTTTGCCATTGAAAAACGTCCAGAAATGTTTGAAGCTACTGACTGAATGAAAGGAGCTGGCATCTCACTCTCTTTGAATCTTCTTTATCATGCTAAGAGGAGCAGGAAAAAGCAAAAAATTTCAGAATTGCACCTTGCAATGCGGAGAAATTACTGTTTGTGCATTTACAATATTCATTGATTTTTGCCATTGAAAAACGTCCAGAAATGATTGAAGCTACTGACTGAATGAAAGGAGCTGGCATCTCACTCTCTTTGAATCTTCTTTACCATGCTAAGAGGAGCAGGAAAATGCAAAAAATTTCAGAATTGCTCCTTGCAATGCGGAGAAATTACTGTTTGTGCATTTACAATATTCATTGATTTTTGCCATTGAAAAACATCATGTTATTCATATACCAGAAATGTTTGAAGCTACTGACTGAATGAAAGGAGCTGGCATGTCACTCTCTTTGAATCTTCTTTATCATGCTAAAAGGAGCAGGAAAAAGCAAAAAATTTCAGAATTGCACCTTGCAATGCGGAGAAATTACTGTTTGTGCATTTACAATATTCATTGATTTTTGCCATTGAAAAACGTCCAGAAATGATTGAAGCTACTGACTGAATGAAAGGAGCTGGCATCTCACTCTCTTTGAATCTTCTTTATCATGCTAAGAGGAGCAGGAAAAAGCAAAAAATTTCAGAATTGCACCTTGCAATGCGGAGAAATTACTGTTTGTGCATTTACAATATTCATTGATTTTTGCCATTGAAAAACATCATGTTATTCATATACCAGAAATGATTGAAGCTACTGACTGAATGAAAGGAGCTGGCATCTCACTCTCTTTGAATCTTCTTTATCATGCTAAGAGGAGCAGGAAAAAGCAAAAAATTTCAGAATTGCACCTTGCAATGCGGAGAAATTACTGTTTGTGCATTTACAATATTCATTGATTTTTGCCATTGAAAAATGTCCAGAAATGATTGAAGCTACTGACTGAATGAAAGGAGCTGGCATCTCACTCTCTTTGAATCTTCTTTATCATGCTAAGAGGAGCAGGAAAAAGCAAAAAATTTCAGAATTGCACCTTGCAATGCGGAGAAATTACTGTTTGTGCATTTACAATATTCATTGATTTTTGCCATTGAAAAACATCATGTTATTCATATACCAGAAATGTTTGAAGCTACTGACTGAATGAAAGGAGCTGGCATCTCACTCTCTTTGAATCTTCTTTATCATGCTAAGAGGAGCAGGAAAAAGCAAAAAATTTCAGAATTGCACCTTGCAATGCGGAGAAATTACTGTTTGTGCATTTACAATATTCATTGATTTTTGCCATTGAAAAACGTCCAGAAATGATTGAAGCTACTGACTGAATGAAAGGAGCTGGCATCTCACTCTCTTTGAATCTTCTTTATCATGCTAAGAGGAGCAGGAAAAGGCAAAAAATTTCAGAATTGCACCTTGCAATGCGGAGAAATTACTGTTTGTGCATTTACAATATTCATTGATTTTTGCCATTGAAAAACATCATGTTATTCATATACCAGAAATGTTTGAAGCTACTGACTGAATGAAAGGAGCTGGCATCTCACTCTCTTTGAATCTTCTTTATCATGCTAAGAGGAGCAGGAAAAAGCAAAAAATTTCAGAATTGCACCTTGCAATGCGAATAAATTACTGTTTGTGCATTTACAATATTCATTGATTTTTGCCATTGAAAAAAATCATGTTATTCATATACCAGAAATGATTGAAGCTACTGACTGAATGAAAGGAGCTGGCATCTCACTCTCTTTGAATCTTCTTTATCATGCTAAGAGGAGCAGGAAAAAGCAAAAAATTTCAGAATTGCACCTTGCAATGCGGAGAAATTACTGTTTGTGCATTTACAATATTCATTGATTTTTGCCATTGAAAAACATCATGTTATTCATATACCAGAAATGATTGAAGCTACTGACTAAATGAAAGGAGCTGGCATCTCACTCTCTTTGAATCTTCTTTATCATGCTAAGAGGAGCAGGAAAAAGCAAAAAATTTCAGAATTGCACCTCGCAATGCGGAGAAATTACTGTTTGTGCATTTACAATATTCATTGATTTTTGCCATTGAAAAACGTCCAGAAATGATTGAAGCTACTGACTGAATGAAAGGAGCTGGCATCTCACTCTCTTTGAATCTTCTTTATCATGCTAAGAGGAGCAGGAAAAAGCAAAAAATTTCAGAATTGCACCTTGCAATGCGGAGAAATTGCTGTTTGTGCATTTACAAAATTCATTGATTTTTGCCATTGAAAAACATCATGTTATTCATATACCAGAAATGTTTGAAGCTACTGACTGAATGAAAGGAGCTGGCATCTCACTCTCTTTGAATCTTCTTTATTATGCTAAGAGGAGCAGGAAAAAGCAAAAAATTTCAGAATTGCACCTTGCAATGCGGAGAAATTACTGTTTGTGCATTTACAATATTCATTGATTTTTGCCATTGAAAAACGTCCAGAAATGATTGAAGCTACTGACTGAATGAAAGGAGCTGGCATCTCACTCTCTTTGAATCTTCTTTATCATGCTAAGAGGAGCAGGAAAAAGCAAAAAATTTCAGAATTGCACCTTGCAATGCGGAGAAATTACTGTTTGTGCATTTACAATATACATTGATTTTTGCCATTGAAAAACGTCCAGAAATGATTGAAGCTACTGACTGAATGAAAGGAGCTGGCATCTCACTCTCTTTGAATCTTCTTTATCATGCTAAGAGGAGCAGGAAAAAGCAAAAAATTTCAGAATTGCACCTTGCAATGCGGAGAAATTACTGTTTGTGCATTTACAATATACATTGATTTTTGCCATTGAAAAATGTCCAGAAATGATTGAAGCTACTGACTGAATGAAAGGAGCTGGCATCTCACTCTCTTTGAATCTTCTTTATCATGCTAAGAGGAGCAGGAAAAAGCAAAAAATTTCAGAATTGCACCTTGCAATGCGGAGAAATTACTGTTTGTGCATTTACAATATTCATTGATTTTTGCCATTGAAAAACGTCCAGAAATGATTGAAGCTACTGACTGAATGAAAGGAGCTGGCATCTCACTCTCTTTGAATCTTCTTTATCATGCTAAGAGGAGCAGGAAAAAGCAAAAAATTTCAGAATTGCACCTTGCAATGCGGAGAAATTACTGTTTGTGCATTTACAATATTCATTGATTTTTGCCATTGAAAAACGTCCAGAAATGATTGAACCTACCGACTGAATGAAAGGAGCTGGCATCTCACTCTCTTTGAATCTTCTTTATCATGCTAAGAGGAGCAGGAAAAAGCAAAAAATTTCAGAATTGCACCTTGCAATGCGGAGAAATTACTGTTTGTGCATTTACAATATTCATTTATTTTTGCCATTGAAAAACGTCCAGAAATGATTGAAGCTACTGACTGAATGAAAGGAGCTGGCATCTCACTCTCTTTGAATCTTCTTTATCATGCTAAGAGGAGCAGGAAAAAGCAAAAAATTTCAGAATTGCACCTTGCAATGCGGAGAAATTACTGTTTGTGCATTTACAATATTCATTGATTTTTGCCATTGAAAAACATCATGTTATTCATATACCAGAAATGTTTGAAGCTACTGACTGAATGAAAGGAGCTGGCATGTCACTCTCTTTGAATCTTCTTTATCATGCTAAGAGGAGCAGGAAAAAGCAAAAAATTTCAGAATTGCACCTTGCAATGCGGAGAAATTACTGTTTGTGCATTTACAATATTCATTGATTTTTGCCATTGAAAAACGTCCAGAAATGATTGAAGCTACTGACTGAATGAAAGGAGCTGGCATCTCACTCTCTTTGAATCTTCTTTATCATGCTAAGAGGAGCAGGAAAAAGCAAAAAATTTCAGAATTGCACCTTGCAATGCGGAGAAATTACTGTTTGTGCATTTACAATATTCATTGATTTTTGCCATTGAAAAACATCATGTTATTCATATACCAGAAATGATTGAAGCTACTGACTGAATGAAAGGAGCTGGCATCTCACTCTCTTTGAATCTTCTTTATCATGCTAAGAGGAGCAGGAAAAAGCAAAAAATTTCAGAATTGCACCTTGCAATGCGGAGAAATTACTGTTTGTGCATTTACAATATTCATTGATTTTTGCCATTGAAAAACGTCCAGAAATGATTGAAGCTACTGACTGAATGAAAGGAGCTGGCATCTCACTCTCTTTGAATCTTCTTTATCATGCTAAGAGGAGCAGGAAAAAGCAAAAAATTTCAGAATTGCACCTTGCAATGCGGAGAAATTACTGTTTGTGCATTTACAATATTCATTGATTTTTGCCATTGAAAAACATCATGTTATTCATATACCAGAAATGTTTGAAGCTACTGACTGAATGAAAGGAGCTGGAATCTCACTCTCTTTGAATCTTCTTTATCATGCTAAGAGGAGCAGGAAAAAGCAAAAAATTTCAGAATTGCACCTTGCAATGCGGAGAAATTACTGTTTGTGCATTTACAATATTCATTGATTTTTGCCATTGAAAAACGTCCAGAAATGATTGAAGCTACTGACTGAATGAAAGGAGCTGGCATCTCACTCTCTTTGAATCTTCTTTATCATGCTAAGAGGAGCAGGAAAAGGCAAAAAATTTCAGAATTGCACCTTGCAATGCGGAGAAATTACTGTTTGTGCATTTACAATATTCATTGATTTTTGCCATTGAAAAACATCATGTTATTCATATACCAGAAATGTTTGAAGCTACTGACTGAATGAAAGGAGCTGGCATCTCACTCTCTTTGAATCTTCTTTATCATGCTAAGAGGAGCAGGAAAAACCAAAAAATTTCAGAATTGCACCTTGCAATGCGAATAAATTACTGTTTGTGCATTTACAATATTCATTGATTTTTGCCATTGAAAAACATCATGTTATTCATATACCAGAAATGATTGAAGCTACTGACTGAATGAAAGGAGCTGGCATGTCACTCTCTTTGAATCTTCTTTATCATGCTAAGAGGAGCAGGAAAAAGCAAAAAATTTCAGAATTGCACCTTGCAATGCGGAGAAATTACTGTTTGTGCATTTACAATATTCATTGATTTTTGCCATTGAAAAACGTCCAGAAATGATTGAAGCTACTGACTGAATGAAAGGAGCTGGCATCTCACTCTCTTTGAATCTTCTTTATCATGCTAAGAGGAGCAGGAAAAAGCAAAAAATTTCAGAATTGCACCTTGCAATGCAGAGAAATTACTGTTTGTGCATTTACAATATTCATTGATTTTTGCCATTGAAAAACATCATGTTATTCATATACCAGAAATGATTGAAGCTACTGACTGAATGAAAGGAGCTGGCATCTCACTCTCTTTGAATCTTCTTTATCATGCTAAGAGGAGCAGGAAAAAGCAAAAAATTTCAGAATTGCACCTTGCAATGCGGAGAAATTACTGTTTGTGCATTTACAATATTCATTGATTTTTGCCATTGAAAAACGTCCAGAAATGATTGAAGCTACTGACTGAATGAAAGGAGCTGGCATCTCACTCTCTTTGAATCTTCTTTATCATGCTAAGAGGAGCAGGAAAAAGCAAAAAATTTCAGAATTGCACCTTGCAATGCGGAGAAATTACTGTTTGTGCATTTACAATATTCATTGATTTTTGCGATTGAAAAACATCATGTTATTCATATACCAGAAATGTTTGAAGCTACTGACTGAATGAAAGGAGCTGGAATCTCACTCTCTTTGAATCTTCTTTATCATGCTAAGAGGAGCAGGAAAAAGCAAAAAATTTCAGAATTGCACCTTGCAATGCGGAGAAATTACTGTTTGTGCATTTACAATATTCATTGATTTTTGCCATTGAAAAACGTCCAGAAATGATTGAAGCTACTGACTGAATGAAAGGAGCTGGCATCTCACTCTCTTTGAATCTTCTTTATCATGCTAAGAGGAGCAGGAAAAGGCAAAAAATTTCAGAATTGCACCTTGCAATGCGGAGAAATTACTGTTTGTGCATTTACAATATTCATTGATTTTTGCCATTGAAAAACATCATGTTATTCATATACCAGAAATGTTTGAAGCTACTGACTGAATGAAAGGAGCTGGCATCTCACTCTCTTTGAATCTTCTTTATCATGCTAAGAGGAGCAGGAAAAACCAAAAAATTTCAGAATTGCACCTTGCAATGCGAATAAATTACTGTTTGTGCATTTACAATATTCATTGATTTTTGCCATTGAAAAACATCATGTTATTCATATACCAGAAATGATTGAAGCTACTGACTGAATGAAAGGAGCTGGCATCTCACTCTCTTTGAATCTTCTTTATCATGCTAAGAGGAGCAGGAAAAAGCAAAACATTTCAGAATTGCACCTTGCAATGCGGAGAAATTACTGTTTGTGCATTTACAATATTCATTGATTTTTGCCATTGAAAAACATCCAGAAATGATTGAAGCTACTGACTGAATGAAAGGAGCTGGCATCTCACTCTCTTTGAATCTTCTTTTTCATGCTAAGAGGAGCAGGAAAAAGTAAAAAATTTCAGAATTGCACCTTGCAATGCGGAGAAATTACTGTTTGTGCATTTACAATATTCATTGATTTTTGCCATTGAAAAACGTCCAGAAATGATTGAAGCTACTGACTGAATGAAAGGAGCTGGCATCTCAGTCTCTTTGAATCTTCTTTATCATGCTAAGAGGAGCAGGAAAAAGCAAAAAATTTCAGAATTGCACCTTGCAATGCGGAGAAATTACTGCTTGTGCATTTACAATATTCATTGATTTTTGCCATTGAAAAACGTCCAGAAATGATTGAAGCTACTGACTGAATGAAAGGAGCTGGCATCTCACTCTCTTTGAATCTTCTTTATCATGCTAAGAGGAGCAGGAAAAAGCAAAAAATTTCAGAATTGCACCTTGCAATACGGAGAAATTACTGTTTGTGCATTTACAATATTCATTGATTTTTGCCATTGAAAAACGTCCAGAAATGATTGAAGCTACTGACTGAATGAAAGGAGCTGGCATCTCACTCTGTTTGAATCTTCTTTATCATGCTAAGAGGAGCAGGAAAAAGCAAAAAATTTCAGAATTGCACCTTGCAATGCGGAGAAATTACTGTTTGTGCATTTACAATATTCATTGATTTTTGCCATTGAAAAACGTCCAGAAATGATTGAAGCTACTGACTGAATGAAAGGAGCTGGCATCTCACTCTCTTTGAATCTTCTTTATCATGCTAAGAGGAGCAGGAAAAAGCAAAAAATTTCAGAATTGCACCTTGCAATGCGGAGAAATTACTGTTTGTGCATTTACAATATTCATTGATTTTTGCCGTTGAAAAACGTCCAGAAATGATTGAAGCTACTGACTGAATGAAAGGAGCTGGCATCTCACTCTCTTTGAATCTTCTTTATCATGCTAAGAGGAGCAGGAAAAAGCAAAAAATTTCAGAATTGCTCCTTGCAATGCGGAGAAATTACTGTTTGTGCATTTACAATATTCATTGATTTTTGCCATTGAAAAACATCCAGAAATGATTGAAGCTACTGACTGAATGAAAGGAGCTGGCATCTCACTCTCTTTGAATCTTCTTTATCATGCTAAGAGGAGCAGGAAAAAGCAAAAAATTTCAGAATTGCACCTTGCAATGCGGAGAAATTACTGTTTGTGCATTTACAATATTCATTGATTTTTGCCATTGTTAAACATCATGTTATTCATATACCAGAAATGATTGAAGCTACTGACTGAATGAAAGGAGCTGGCATCTCACTCTCTTTGAATCTTCTTTATCATGCTAAGAGGAGCAGGAAAAAGCAAAAAATTTCAGAATTGCACCTTGCAATGCGGAGAAATTACTGTTTGTGCATTTACAATATTCATTGATTTTTGCCATTGAAAAACGTCCAGAAATGTTTGAAGCTACTGACTGAATGAAAGGAGCTGGCATCTCACTCTCTTTGAATCTTCTTTATCATGCTAAGAGGAGCAGGAAAAGGCAAAAAATTTCAGAATTGCACCTTGCAATGCGGAGAAATTACTGTTTGTGCATTTACAATATTCATTGATTTTTGCCATTGAAAAACATCATGTTATTCATATACCAGAAATGTTTGAAGCTACTGACTGAATGAAAGGAGCTGGCATCTCACTCTCTTTGAATCTTCTTTATCATGCTAAGAGGAGCAGGAAAAACCAAAAAATTTCAGAATTGCACCTTGCAATGCGAATAAATTACTGTTTGTGCATTTACAATATTCATTGATTTTTGCCATTGAAAAACATCATGTTATTCATATACCAGAAATGATTGAAGCTACTGACTGAATGAAAGGAGCTGGCATGTCACTCTCTTTGAATCTTCTTTATCATGCTAAGAGGAGCAGGAAAAAGCAAAAAATTTCAGAATTGCACCTTGCAATGCGGAGAAATTACTGTTTGTGCATTTACAATATTCATTGATTTTTGCCATTGAAAAACGTCCAGAAATGATTGAAGCTACTGACTGAATGAAAGGAGCTGGCATCTCACTCTCTTTGAATCTTCTTTATCATGCTAAGAGGAGCAGGAAAAAGCAAAAAATTTCAGAATTGCACCTTGCAATGCGGAGAAATTACTGTTTGTGCATTTACAATATTCATTGATTTTTGCCATTGAAAAACATCATGTTATTCATATACCAGAAATGATTGAAGCTACTGACTGAATGAAAGGAGCTGGCATCTCACTCTCTTTGAATCTTCTTTATCATGCTAAGAGGAGCAGGAAAAAGCAAAAAATTTCAGAATTGCACCTTGCAATGCGGAGAAATTACTGTTTGTGCATTTACAATATTCATTGATTTTTGCCATTGAAAAACGTCCAGAAATGATTGAAGCTACTGACTGAATGAAAGGAGCTGGCATCTCACTCTCTTTGAATCTTCTTTATCATGCTAAGAGGAGCAGGAAAAAGCAAAAAATTTCAGAATTGCACCTTGCAATGCGGAGAAATTACTGTTTGTGCATTTACAATATTCATTGATTTTTGCGATTGAAAAACATCATGTTATTCATATACCAGAAATGTTTGAAGCTACTGACTGAATGAAAGGAGCTGGAATCTCACTCTCTTTGAATCTTCTTTATCATGCTAAGAGGAGCAGGAAAAAGCAAAAAATTTCAGAATTGCACCTTGCAATGCGGAGAAATTACTGTTTGTGCATTTACAATATTCATTGATTTTTGCCATTGAAAAACGTCCAGAAATGATTGAAGCTACTGACTGAATGAAAGGAGCTGGCATCTCACTCTCTTTGAATCTTCTTTATCATGCTAAGAGGAGCAGGAAAAGGCAAAAAATTTCAGAATTGCACCTTGCAATGCGGAGAAATTACTGTTTGTGCATTTACAATATTCATTGATTTTTGCCATTGAAAAACATCATGTTATTCATATACCAGAAATGTTTGAAGCTACTGACTGAATGAAAGGAGCTGGCATCTCACTCTCTTTGAATCTTCTTTATCATGCTAAGAGGAGCAGGAAAAACCAAAAAATTTCAGAATTGCACCTTGCAATGCGAATAAATTACTGTTTGTGCATTTACAATATTCATTGATTTTTGCCATTGAAAAACATCATGTTATTCATATACCAGAAATGATTGAAGCTACTGACTGAATGAAAGGAGCTGGCATCTCACTCTCTTTGAATCTTCTTTATCATGCTAAGAGGAGCAGGAAAAAGCAAAACATTTCAGAATTGCACCTTGCAATGCGGAGAAATTACTGTTTGTGCATTTACAATATTCATTGATTTTTGCCATTGAAAAACATCCAGAAATGATTGAAGCTACTGACTGAATGAAAGGAGCTGGCATCTCACTCTCTTTGAATCTTCTTTATCATGCTAAGAGGAGCAGGAAAAAGCAAAAAATTTCAGAATTGCACCTTGCAATGCGGAGAAATTACTGTTTGTGCATTTACAATATTCATTGATTTTTGCCATTGTTAAACATCATGTTATTCATATACCAGAAATGATTGAAGCTACTGACTGAATGAAAGGAGCTGGCATCTCACTCTCTTTGAATCTTCTTTATCATGCTAAGAGGAGCAGGAAAAAGCAAAAAATTTCAGAATTGCACCTTGCAATGCGGAGAAATTACTGTTTGTGCATTTACAATATTCATTGATTTTTGCCATTGAAAAACGTCCAGAAATGTTTGAAGCTACTGACTGAATGAAAGGAGCTGGCATCTCACTCTCTTTGAATCTTCTTTATCATGCTAAGAGGAGCAGGAAAAAGCAAAAAATTTCAGAATTGCACCTTGCAATGCGGAGAAATTACTGTTTGTGCATTTACAATATTCATTGATTTTTGCCATTGAAAAACATCATGTTATTCATATACCAGAAATGATTGAAGCTACTGACTGAATGAAAGGAGCTGGCATCTCACTCTCTTTGAATCTTCTTTATCATGCTAAGAGGAGCAGGAAAAAGCAAAAAATTTCAGAATTGCACCTTGCAATGCGGAGAAATTACTGTTTGTGCATTTACAATATTCATTGATTTTTGCCATTGAAAAACGTCCAGAAATGATTGAAGCTACTGACTGAATGAAAGGAGCTGGCATCTCACTCTCTTTGAATCTTCTTTATCATGCTAAGAGGAGCAGGAAAAAGCAAAAAATTTCAGAATTGCACCTTGCAATGCTTAGAAATTACTGTTTGTGCATTTACAATATTCATTGATTTTTGCCATTGAAAAACATCATGTTATTCATATACCAGAAATGATTGAAGCTACTGACTGAATGAAAGGAGCTGGCATCTCACTCTCTTTGAATCTTCTTTTTCATGCTAAGAGGAGCAGGAAAAAGTAAAAAATTTCAGAATTGCACCTTGCAATGCGGAGAAATTACTGTTTGTGCATTTACAATATTCATTGATTTTTGCCATTGAAAAACGTCCAGAAATGATTGAAGCTACTGACTGAATGAAAGGAGCTGGCATCTCAGTCTCTTTGAATCTTCTTTATCATGCTAAGAGGAGCAGGAAAAAGCAAAAAATTTCAGAATTGCACCTTGCAATGCGGAGAAATTACTGCTTGTGCATTTACAATATTCATTGATTTTTGCCATTGAAAAACGTCCAGAAATGATTGAAGCTACTGACTGAATGAAAGGAGCTGGCATCTCACTCTCTTTGAATCTTCTTTATCATGCTAAGAGGAGCAGGAAAAAGCAAAAAATTTCAGAATTGCACCTTGCAATACGGAGAAATTACTGTTTGTGCATTTACAATATTCATTGATTTTTGCCATTGAAAAACGTCCAGAAATGATTGAAGCTACTGACTGAATGAAAGGAGCTGGCATCTCACTCTGTTTGAATCTTCTTTATCATGCTAAGAGGAGCAGGAAAAAGCAAAAAATTTCAGAATTGCACCTTGCAATGCGGAGAAATTACTGTTTGTGCATTTACAATATTCATTGATTTTTGCCATTGAAAAACGTCCAGAAATGATTGAAGCTACTGACTGAATGAAAGGAGCTGGCATCTCACTCTCTTTGAATCTTCTTTATCATGCTAAGAGGAGCAGGAAAAAGCAAAAAATTTCAGAATTGCACCTTGCAATGCGGAGAAATTACTGTTTGTGCATTTACAATATTCATTGATTTTTGCCGTTGAAAAACGTCCAGAAATGATTGAAGCTACTGACTGAATGAAAGGAGCTGGCATCTCACTCTCTTTGAATCTTCTTTATCATGCTAAGAGGAGCAGGAAAAAGCAAAAAATTTCAGAATTGCTCCTTGCAATGCGGAGAAATTACTGTTTGTGCATTTACAATATTCATTGATTTTTGCCATTGAAAAACATCCAGAAATGATTGAAGCTACTGACTGAATGAAAGGAGCTGGCATCTCACTCTCTTTGAATCTTCTTTATCATGCTAAGAGGAGCAGGAAAAAGCAAAAAATTTCAGAATTGCACCTTGCAATGCGGAGAAATTACTGTTTGTGCATTTACAATATTCATTGATTTTTGCCATTGTTAAACATCATGTTATTCATATACCAGAAATGATTGAAGCTACTGACTGAATGAAAGGAGCTGGCATCTCACTCTCTTTGAATCTTCTTTATCATGCTAAGAGGAGCAGGAAAAAGCAAAAAATTTCAGAATTGCACCTTGCAATGCGGAGAAATTACTGTTTGTGCATTTACAATATTCATTGATTTTTGCCATTGAAAAACGTCCAGAAATGTTTGAAGCTACTGACTGAATGAAAGGAGCTGGCATCTCACTCTCTTTGAATCTTCTTTATCATGCTAAGAGGAGCAGGAAAAAGCAAAAAATTTCAGAATTGCACCTTGCAATGCGGAGAAATTACTGTTTGTGCATTTACAATATTCATTGATTTTTGCCATTGAAAAACGTCCAGAAATGTTTGAAGCTACTGACTGAATGAAAGGAGCTGGCATCTCACTCTCTTTGAATCTTCTTTATCATGCTAAGAGGAGCAGGAAAAAGCAAAAAATTTCAGAATTGCACCTTGCAATGCGGAGAAAATACTGTTTGTGCATTTACAATATTCATTGATTTTTGCCATTGAAAAACGTCCAGAAATGATTGAAGCTACTGACTGAATGAAAGGAGCTGGCATCTCACTCTCTTTGAATCTTCTTTATCATGCTAAGAGGAGCAGGAAAATGCAAAAAATTTCAGAATTGCTCCTTGCAATGCGGAGAAATTACTGTTTGTGCATTTACAATATTCATTGATTTTTGCCATTGAAAAACATCATGTTATTCATATACCAGAAATGTTTGAAGCTACTGACTGAATGAAAGGAGCTGGCATGTCACTCTCTTTGAATCTTCTTTATCATGCTAAAAGGAGCAGGAAAAAGCAAAAAATTTCAGAATTCCACCTTGCAATGCGGAGAAATTACTGTTTGTGCATTTACAATATTCATTGATTTTTGCCATTGAAAAACGTCCAGAAATGATTGAAGCTACTGACTGAATGAAAGGAGCTGGCATCTCACTCTCTTTGAATCTTCTTTATCATGCTAAGAGGAGCAGGAAAAAGCAAAAAATTTCAGAATTGCACCTTGCAATGCGGAGAAATTACTGTTTGTGCATTTACAATATTCATTGATTTTTGCCATTGAAAAACATCATGTTATTCATATACCAGAAATGATTGAAGCTACTGACTGAATGAAAGGAGCTGGCATCTCACTCTCTTTGAATCTTCTTTATCATGCTAAGAGGAGCAGGAAAAAGCAAAAAATTTCAGAATTGCACCTTGCAATGCGGAGAAATTACTGTTTGTGCATTTACAATATTCATTGATTTTTGCCATTGAAAAACATCATGTTATTCATATACCAGAAATGTTTGAAGCTACTGACTGAATGAAAGGAGCTGGCATCTCACTCTCTTTGAATCTTCTTTATCATGCTAAGAGGAGCAGGAAAAAGCAAAAAATTTCAGAATTGCACCTTGCAATGCGGAGAAATTACTGTTTGTGCATTTACAATATTCATTGATTTTTGCCATTGAAAAACATCATGTTATTCATATACCAGAAATGTTTGAAGCTACTGACTGAATGAAAGGAGCTGGCATCTCACTCTCTTTGAATCTTCTTTATCATGCTAAGAGGAGCAGGAAAAAGCAAAAAATTTCAGAATTGCACCTTGCAATGCGGAGAAATTACTGTTTGTGCATTTACAATATTCATTGATTTTTGCCATTGAAAAACGTCCAGAAATGATTGAAGCTACTGACTGAATGAAAGGAGCTGGCATCTCACTCTCTTTGAATCTTCTTTATCATGCTAAGAGGAGCAGGAAAAGGCAAAAAATTTCAGAATTGCACCTTGCAATGCGGAGAAATTACTGTTTGTGCATTTACAATATTCATTGATTTTTGCCATTGAAAAACATCATGTTATTCATATACCAGAAATGTTTGAAGCTACTGACTGAATGAAAGGAGCTGGCATCTCACTCTCTTTGAATCTTCTTTATCATGCTAAGAGGAGCAGGAAAAAGCAAAAAATTTCAGAATTGCACCTTGCAATGCGAATAAATTACTGTTTGTGCATTTACAATATTCATTGATTTTTGCCATTGAAAAACATCATGTTATTCATATACCAGAAATGATTGAAGCTACTGACTGAATGAAAGGAGCTGGCATCTCACTCTCTTTGAATCTTCTTTATCATGCTAAGAGGAGCAGGAAAAAGCAAAAAATTTCAGAATTGCACCTTGCAATGCGGAGAAATTACTGTTTGTGCATTTACAATATTCATTGATTTTTGCCATTGAAAAACATCATGTTATTCATATACCAGAAATGATTGAAGCTACTGACTGAATGAAAGGAGCTGGCATCTCACTCTCTTTGAATCTTCTTTATCATGCTAAGAGGAGCTTGAAAAAGCAAAAAATTTCAGAATTGCACCTCGCAATGCGGAGAAATTACTGTTTGTGCATTTACAATATTCATTGATTTTTGCCATTGAAAAACGTCCAGAAATGATTGAAGCTACTGACTGAATGAAAGGAGCTGGCATCTCACTCTCTTTGAATCTTCTTTATCATGCTAAGAGGAGCAGGAAAAAGCAAAAAATTTCAGAATTGCACCTTGCAATGCGGAGAAATTGCTGTTTGTGCATTTACAAAATTCATTGATTTTTGCCATTGAAAAACATCATGTTATTCATATACCAGAAATGTTTGAAGCTACTGACTGAATGAAAGGAGCTGGCATCTCACTCTCTTTGAATCTTCTTTATCATGCTAAGAGGAGCAGGAAAAAGCAAAAAATTTCAGAATTGCACCTTGCAATGCGGAGAAATTACTGTTTGTGCATTTACAATATTCATTGATTTTTGCCATTGAAAAACGTCCAGAAATGATTGAAGCTACTGACTGAATGAAAGGAGCTGGCATCTCACTCTCTTTGAATCTTCTTTATCATGCTAAGAGGAGCAGGAAAAAGCAAAAAATTTCAGAATTGCACCTTGCAATGCGGAGAAATTACTGTTTGTGCATTTACAATATACATTGATTTTTGCCATTGAAAAACGTCCAGAAATGATTGAAGCTACTGACTGAATGAAAGGAGCTGGCATCTCACTCTCTTTAAATCTTCTTTATCATGCTAAGAGGAGCAGGAAAAAGCAAAAAATTTCAGAATTGCACCTTGCAATGCGGAGAAATTACTGTTTGTGCATTTACAATATTCATTGATTTTTGCCATTGAAAAACGTCCAGAAATGATTGAAGCTACTGACTGAATGAAAGGAGCTGGCATCTCACTCTCTTTGAATCTTCTTTATCATGCTAAGAGGAGCAGGAAAAAGCAAAAAATTTCAGAATTGCACCTTGCAATGCGGAGAAATTACTGTTTGTGCATTTACAATATTCATTGATTTTTGCCATTGAAAAACATCATGTTATTCATATACCAGAAATGTTTGAAGCTACTGACTGAATGAAAGGAGCTGGCATGTCACTCTCTTTGAATCTTCTTTATCATGCTAAGAGGAGCAGGAAAAAGCAAAAAATTTCAGAATTGCACCTTGCAATGCGGAGAAATTACTGTTTGTGCATTTACAATATTCATTTATTTTTGCCATTGAAAAACGTCCAGAAATGATTGAAGCTACTGACTGAATGAAAGGAGCTGGCATCTCACTCTCTTTGAATCTTCTTTATCATGCTAAGAGGAGCAGGAAAAAGCAAAAAATTTCAGAATTGCACCTTGCAATGCGGAGAAATTACTGTTTGTGCATTTACAATATTCATTGATTTTTGCCATTGAAAAACATCATGTTATTCATATACCAGAAATGATTGAAGCTACTGACTGAATGAAAGGAGCTGGCATCTCACTCTCTTTGAATCTTCTTTATCATGCTAAGAGGAGCAGGAAAAAGCAAAAAATTTCAGAATTGCACCTTGCAATGCGGAGAAATTACTGTTTGTGCATTTACAATATTCATTGATTTTTGCCATTGAAAAACGTCCAGAAATGATTGAAGCTACTGACTGAATGAAAGGAGCTGGCAACTCACTCTCTTTGAATCTTCTTTATCATGCTAAGAGGAGCAGGAAAAAGCAAAAAATTTCAGAATTGCACCTTGCAATGCGGAGAAATTACTGTTTGTGCATTTACAATATTCATTGATTTTTGCCATTGAAAAACATCATGTTATTCATATACCAGAAATGTTTGAAGCTACTGACTGAATGAAAGGAGCTGGAATCTCACTCTCTTTGAATCTTCTTTATCATGCTAAGAGGAGCAGGAAAAAGCAAAAAATTTCAGAATTGCACCTTGCAATGCGGAGAAATTACTGTTTGTGCATTTACAATATTCATTGATTTTTGCCATTGAAAAACGTCCAGAAATGATTGAAGCTACTGACTGAATGAAAGGAGCTGGCATCTCACTCTCTTTGAATCTTCTTTATCATGCTAAGAGGAGCAGGAAAAGGCAAAAAATTTCAGAATTGCACCTTGCAATGCGGAGAAATTACTGTTTGTGCATTTACAATATTCATTGATTTTTGCCATTGAAAAACATCATGTTATTCATATACCAGAAATGTTTGAAGCTACTGACTGAATGAAAGGAGCTGGCATCTCACTCTCTTTGAATCTTCTTTATCATGCTAAGAGGAGCAGGAAAAACCAAAAAATTTCAGAATTGCACCTTGCAATGCGAATAAATTACTGTTTGTGCATTTACAATATTCATTGATTTTTGCCATTGAAAAACATCATGTTATTCATATACCAGAAATGATTGAAGCTACTGACTGAATGAAAGGAGCTGGCATCTCACTCTCTTTGAATCTTTTTTATCATGCTAAGAGGAGCAGGAAAAAGCAAAACATTTCAGAATTGCACCTTGCAATGCGGAGAAATTACTGTTTGTGCATTTACAATATTCATTGATTTTTGCCATTGAAAAACATCATGTTATTCACATACCAGAAATGATTGAAGCTACTGACTGAATGAAAGGAGCTGGCATCTCACTCTCTTTGAATCTTCTTTATCATGCTAAGAGGAGCAGGAAAAAGCAAAAAATTTCAGAATTGCACCTCGCAATGCGGAGAAATTACTGTTTGTGCATTTACAATATTCATTGATTTTTGCCATTGAAAAATGTCCAGAAATGATTGAAGCTACTGACTGAATGAAAGGAGCTGGCATCTCACTCTCTTTGAATCTTCTTTATCATGCTAAGAGGAGCAGGAAAAAGCAAAAAATTTCAGAATTGCACCTTGCAATGCGGAGAAATTGCTGTTTGTGCATTTACAAAATTCATTGATTTTTGCCATTGAAAAACATCATGTTATTCATATACCAGAAATGTTTGAAGCTACTGACTGAATGAAAGGAGCTGGCATCTCACTCTCTTTGAATCTTCTTTATCATGCTAAGAGGAGCAGGAAAAAGCAAAAAATTTCAGAATTGCACCTTGCAATGCGGAGAAATTACTGTTTGTGCATTTACAATATTCATTGATTTTTGCCATTGAAAAACGTCCAGAAATGATTGAAGCTACTGACTGAATGAAAGGAGCTGGCATCTCACTCTCTTTGAATCTTCTTTATCATGCTAAGAGGAGCAGGAAAAAGCAAAAAATTTCAGAATTGCACCTTGCAATGCGGAGAAATTACTGTTTGTGCATTTACAATATACATTGATTTTTCCATTGAAAAACGTCCAGAAATGATTGAAGCTACTGACTGAATGAAAGGAGCTGGCATCTCACTCTCTTTGAATCTTCTTTATCATGCTAAGAGGAGCAGGAAAAAGCAAAAAATTTCAGAATTGCACCTTGCAATGCGGAGAAATTACTGTTTGTGCATTTACAATATTCATTGATTTTTGCCGTTGAAAAAAGTCCAGAAATGATTGAAGCTACTGACTGAATGAAAGGAGCTGGCATCTCACTCTCTTTGAATCTTCTTTATCATGCTAAGAGGAGCAGGAAAAAGCAAAAAATTTCAGAATTGCACCTTGCAATGCGGAGAAATTACTGTTTGTGCATTTACAATATTCATTGATTTTTGCCATTGAAAAACATCATGTTATTCATATACCAGAAATGATTGAAGCTACTGACTGAATGAAAGGAGCTGGCATCTCACTCTCTTTGAAAATTCTTTATCATGCTAAGAGGAGCAGGAAAAAGCAAGAAATTTCAGAATTGCACCTTGCAATGCGGAGAAATTACTGTTTGTGCATTTACAATATTCATTGATTTTTGCCATTGAAAAACATCATGTTATTCATATACCAGAAATGTTTGAAGCTACTGACTGAATGAAAGGAGCTGGCATCTCACTCTCTTTGAATCTTCTTTATCATGCTAAGAGGAGCAGGAAAAAGCAAAAAATTTCAGAATTGCACCTTGCAATGTGGAGAAATTACTGTTTGTGCATTTACAATATTCATTGATTTTTACCATTGAAAAACGTCCAGAAATGATTGAAGCTACTGACTGAATGAAAGTAGCTGCCATCTCACTCTCTTAGAATCTTTTTTATCATGCTAAGAGGAGCAGGAAAAAGCAAAAAATTTCAGACTTGCACCTTGCAATGCGGAGAAATTACTGTTTGTGCATTTACAATATTCATTGATTTTTGCCATTGAAAAACATCATGTTATTCATATACCAGAAATGTTTGAAGCTACTGACTGAATGAAAGGAGCTGGCATCTCACTCTCTTTGAATCTTCTTTATCATGCTAAGAGGAGCAGGAAAAAGCAAAAAATTTCAGAATTGCACCTTGCAATGCGGAGAAATTACTTTTTGTGCATTTACAATATTCATTGATTTTTGCCATTGAAAAACGTCCAGAAATGATTGAAGCTACTGACTGAATGAAAGGAGCTGGCATCTCACTCTCTTTGAATCTTCTTTATCATGCTAAGAGGAGCAGGAAAAAGCAAAAAATTTCAGAATTGCACCTTGCAATGCGGAGAAATTACTGTTTGTGCATTTACAATATTCATTGATTTTTGCCATTGAAAAACATCATGTTATTCATATACCAGAAATGTTTGAAGCTACTGACTGAATGAAAGGAGCTGGCATCTCACTCTCTTTGAATCTTCTTTATCCTGCTAAGAGGAGCAGGAAAAAGCAAAAAATTTCAGAATTGCACCTTGCAATGCGGAGAAATTACTTTTTGTGCATTTACAATATTCATTGATTTTTGCCATTGAAAAACGTCCAGAAATGATTGAAGCTACTGACTGAATGAAAGGAGCTGGCATCTCACTCTCTTTGAATCTTCTTTATCATGCTAAGAGGAGCAGGAAAAAGCAAAAAATTTCAGAATTGCACCTTGCAATGCGGAGAAATTACTGTTTGTGCATTTACAATATTCATTGATTTTTACCATTGAAAAACGTCCAGAAATGATTGAAGCTACTGACTGAATGAAAGTAGCTGCCATCTCACTCTCTTAGAATCTTTTTTATCATGCTAAGAGGAGCAGGAAAAAGCAAAAAATTTCAGACTTGCACCTTGCAATGCGGAGAAATTACTGTTTGTGCATTTACAATATTCATTGATTTTTGCCATTGAAAAACATCATGTTATTCATATACCAGAAATGTTTGAAGCTACTGACTGAATGAAAGGAGCTGGCATCTCACTCTCTTTGAATCTTCTTTATCATGCTAAGAGGAGCAGGAAAAAGCAAAAAATTTCAGAATTGCACCTTGCAATGCGGAGAAATTACTTTTTGTGCATTTACAATATTCATTGATTTTTGCCATTGAAAAACGTCCAGAAATGATTGAAGCTACTGACTGAATGAAAGGAGCTGGCATCTCACTCTCTTTGAATCTTCTTTATCATGCTAAGAGGAGCAGGAAAAAGCAAAAAATTTCAGAATTGCACCTTGCAATGCGGAGAAATTACTGTTTGTGCATTTACAATATTCATTGATTTTTGCCATTGAAAAACATCATGTTATTCATATACCAGAAATGTTTGAAGCTACTGACTGAATGAAAGGAGCTGGCATCTCACTCTCTTTGAATCTTCTTTATCATGCTAAGAGGAGCAGGAAAAAGCAAAAAATTTCAGAATTGCACCTTGCAATGCGGAGAAATTACTTTTTGTGCATTTACAATATTCATTGATTTTTGCCATTGAAAAACGTCCAGAAATGATTGAAGCTACTGACTGAATGAAAGGAGCTGGCATCTCACTCTCTTTGAATCTTCTTTATCATGCTAAGAGGAGCAGGAAAAAGCAAAAAATTTCAGAATTGCACCTTGCAATGCGGAGAAATTACTGTTTGTGCATTTACAATATTCATTGATTTTTGCCATTGAAAAACGTCCAGAAATGATTGAAGCTACTGACTGAATGAAAGGAGCTGGCATCTCACTCTCTTTGAATCTTCTTTATCATGCTAAGAGGAGCAGGAAAAAGCAAAAAATTTCAGAATTGCACCTTGCAAAGCGGAGAAATTACTGTTTGTGCATTTACAATATTCATTGATTTTTGCCATTGAAAAACATGTAATTCATATACCAGAAATGTTTGAAGCTACTGACTGAATGAAAGGAGCTGGCACCTCACTCTCTTTGAATCTTCTTTATCATGCTAAGAGGAGCGGGAAAAAGCAAAAAATTTCAGAATTGCACCTTGCAATGCGGAGAAATTACTGTTTGTGCATTTACAATATTCATTGATTTTTGCCATTGAAAAACGTCCAGAAATGATTGAAGCTACTGACTGAATGAAAGGAGCTGGCATCTCACTCTCTTTGAATCTTCTTTATCATGCTAAGAGGAGCAGGAAAAAGCAAAAAATTTCAGAATTGCACCTTGCAATGCGGAGAAATTACAGTTTGTGCATTTACAATATTCATTGATTTTTGCCATTGAGAAACGTCCAGAAATGATTGAAGCTACTGACTGAATGAAAGGAGCTGGCATCTCACTCTCTTTGAATCTTCTTTATCATGCTAAGAGGAACAGGAAAAAGCAAAAAATTTCAGAATTGCACCTTGCAATGCGGAGAAATTACTGTTTGTGCATTTACAATATTCATTGATTTTTGCCATTGAAAAACATCATGTTATTTATATACCAGAAATGTTTGAAGCTACTGACTGAATGAAAGGAGCTGGCATCTCACTCTCTTTGAATCTTCTTTATCATGCTAAGAGGAGCAGGAAAAAGCAAAAAATTTCAGAATTGCACCTTGCAATGTGGAGAAATTACTGTTTGTGCATTTACAATATTCATTGATTTTTACCATTGAAAAACGTCCAGAAATGATTGAAGCTACTGACTGAATGAAAGTAGCTGGCATCTCACTCTCTTTGAATTTTCTTTATCATGCTAAGAGGAGCAGGAAAAAGCAAAAAATTTCAGACTTGCACCTTGCAATGTGGAGAAATTACTGTTTGTGCATTTACAATATTCATTGATTTTTGCCATTGAAAAACATCATGTTATTCATATACCAGAAATGTTTGAAGCTACTGACTGAATGAAAGGAGCTGGCATCTCACTCTCTTTGAATCTTCTTTATCATGCTAAGAGGAGCAGGAAAAAGCAAAAAATTTCAGAATTGCACCTTGCAATGCGGAGAAATTACTGTTTGTGCATTTACAATATTCATTGATTTTTGCCATTGAAAAACATCATGTTATTCATATACAAGAAATGTTTGAAGCTACTGACTGAATGAAAGGAGCTGGCATCTCAATCTCTTTGAATCTTCTTTATCATGCTAAGAGGAGCAGGAAAAAGCAAAAAATTTCAGAATTGCACCTTGCAATGTGGAGAAATTACTGTTTGTGCATTTACAATATTCATTGATTTTTACCATTGAAAAACGTCCAGAAATGATTGAAGCTACTGACTGAATGAAAGTAGCTGGCATCTCACTCTCTTTGAATCTTCTTTATCATGCTAAGAGGAGCAGGAAAAAGCAAAAAATTTCAGACTTGCACCTTGCAATGCGGAGAAATTACTATTTGTGCATTTACAATATTCATTGATTTTTGCCATTGAAAAACATCATGTTATTCATATACCAGAAATGTTTGAAGCTACTGACTGAATGAAAGGAGCTGGCATCTCACTCTCTTTGAATCTTCTTTATCATGCTAAGAGGAGCAGGAAAAAGCAAAAAATTTCAGAATTGCACCTTGCAATGCGGAGAAATTACTGTTTGTGCATTTACAATATTCATTGATTTTTGCCATTGAAAAACATCATGTTATTCATATACCAGAAATGTTTGAAGCTACTGACTGAATGAAAGGAGCTGACATCTCACTCTCTTTGAATCTTCTTTATCATGCTAAGCGGAGCAGGAAAAAGCAAAAAATTTCAGAATTGCACCTTGCAATGCGGAGAAATTACTGTTTGTGCATTTACAATATTCATTGATTTTTGCCATTGAAAAATGTCCAGAAATGATTGAAGCTACTGACTGAATGAAAGGAGCTGGCATCTCACTCTCTTTGAATCATGCTAAGAGGAGCAGGAAAAAGCAAAAAATTTCAGAATTGCACCTTGCAATGCGGAGAAATTACTGTTTGTGCATTTACAATATTCATTGATTTTTGCCATTGAAAAACATCATGTTATTCATATACCAGAAATGTTTGAAGCTACTGACTGAATGAAAGGAGCTGGCATCTCACTCTCTTTGAATCTTCTTTATCATGCTAAGAGGAGCAGGAAAAAGCAAAAAATTTTAGAATTGCACCTTGCAATGTGGAGAAATTACTGTTTGTGCATTTACAATATTCATTGATTTTTACCATTGAAAAACGTCCAGAAATGATTGAAGCTACTGACTGAATGAAAGTAGCTGGCATCTCACTCTCTTTGAATCTTCTTTATCATGCTAAGAGGAGCAGGAAAAAGCAAAAAATTTCAGACTTGCACCTTGCAATGCGGAGAAATTACTGTTTGTGCATTTACAATATTCATTGATTTTTGCCATTGAAAAACATCATGTTATTCATATACCAGAAATGTTTGAAGCTACTGACTGAATGAAAGGAGCTGGCATCTCACTCTCTTTGAATCTTCTTTATCATGCTAAGAGGAGCAGGAAAAAGCAAAAAATTTCAGAATTGCACCTTGCAATGCGGAGAAATTACTGTTTGTGCATTTACAATATTCATTGATTTTTGCCATTGAAAAACGTCCAGAAATGATTGAAGCTACTGACTGAATGAAAGGAGCTGGCATCTCACTCTCTTTGAATCTTCTTTATCATGCTAAGAGGAGCAGGAAAAAGCAAAAAATTTCAGAATTGCACCTTGCAATGCGGAGAAATTACTGTTTGTGCATTTACAATATTCATTGATTTTTGCCATTGAAAAACGTCCAGAAATGATTGAAGCTACTGACTGAATGAAAGGAGCTGGCATCTCACTCTCTTTGAATCTTCTTTATCATGCTAAGAGGAGCAGGAAAAAGCAAAAAATTTCAGAATTGCACCTTGCAATGCGGAGAAATTACTGTTTGTGCATTTACAATATTCATTGATTTTTGCCATTGAAAAACATGTTATTCATATACCAGAAATGTTTGAAGCTACTGACTGAATGAAAGGAGCTGGCACCTCACTCTCTTTGAATCTTCTTTATCATGCTAAGAGGAGCGGGAAAAAGCAAAAAATTTCAGAATTGCACCTTGCAATGCGGAAAAATTACTGTTTGTGCATTTACAATATTCATTGATTTTTGCCATTGAAAAACGTCCAGAAATGATTGAAGGTACTGACTGAATGAAAGGAGCTGGCATCTCACTCTCTTTGAATCTTCTTTATCATGCTAAGAGGAGCAGGAAAAAGCAAAAAATTTCAGAATTGCACCTTGCAATGCGGAGAAATTACTGTTTGTGCATTTACAATATTCATTGATTTTTGCCATTGAAAAACGTCCAGAAATGATTGAAGCTACTGACTGAATGAAAGGAGCTGGCATCTCACTCTCTTTGAATCTTCTTTATCATGCTAAGAGGAGCAGGAAAAAGCAAAAAATTTCAGAATTGCACCTTGCAATGCGGAGAAATTACAGTTTGTGCATTTACAATATTCATTGATTTTTGACATTGAAAAACATCCAGAAATGATTGAAGCTACTGACTGAATGAAAGGAGCTGGCATCTCACTCTCTTTGAATCTTCTTTATCATGCTAAGAGGAGCAGGAAAAAGCAAAAAATTTCAGAATTGCACCTTGCAATGCGGAGAAATTACTGTTTGTGCATTTACAATATTCATTGATTTTTGCCATTGAAAAACATCATGTTATTCATATACCAGAAATGTTTGAAGCTACTGACTGAATGAAAGGAGCTGGCATCTCACTCTCTTTGAATCTTCTTTATCATGCTAAGAGGAGCAGGAAAAAGCAAAAAATTTCAGAATTGCACCTTGCAATGTGGAGAAATTTCTGTTTGTGCATTTACAATATTCATTGATTTTTACCATTGAAAAACGTCCAGAAATGATTGAAGCTACTGACTGAATGAAAGTAGCTGGCATCTCACTCTCTTTGAATCTTCTTTATCATGCTAAGAGGAGCAGGAAAAAGCAAAAAATTTCAGACTTGCACCTTGCAATGCGGAGAAATTACTGTTTGTGCATTTACAATATTCATTGATTTTTGCCATTGAAAAACATCATGTTATTCATATACCAGAAATGTTTGAAGCTACTGACTGAATGAAAGGAGCTGGCATCTCACTCTCTTTGAATCTTCTTTATCATGCTAAGAGGAGCAGGAAAAAGCAAAAAATTTCAGAATTGCACCTTGCAATGCGGAGAAATTACTGTTTGTGCATTTACAATATTCATTGATTTTTGCCATTGAAAAACATCATGTTATTCATATACCAGAAATGTTTGAAGCTACTGACTGAATGAAAGGAGCTGGCATCTCAATCTCTTTGAATCTTCTTTATCATGCTAAGAGGAGCAGGATAAAGCAAAAAATTTCAGAATTGCACCTTGCAATGTGGAGAAATTACTGTTTGTGCATTTACAATATTCATTGATTTTTACCATTGAAAAACGTCCAGAAATGATTGAAGCTACTGACTGAATGAAAGGAGCTGGCATCTCACTCTCTTTGAATCTTCTTTATCATGCTAAGAGGAGCAGGAAAAAGCAAAAAATTTCAGACTTGCACCCTGCAATGCGGAGAAATTACTGTTTGTGCATTTACAATATTCATTGATTTTTGCCATTGAAAAACATCATGTTATTCATATACCAGAAATGTTTGAAGCTACTGACTGAATGAAAGGAGCTGGCATCTCACTCTCTTTGAATCTTCTTTATCATGCTAAGAGGAGCAGGAAAAAGCAAAAAATTTCAGACTTGCACCTTGCAATGCGGAGAAATTACTGTTTGTGCATTTACAATATTCATTGATTTTTGCCATTGAAAAACATCATGTTATTCATATACCAAAAATGTTTGAAGCTACTGACTGAATGAAAGGAACTGGCATCTCACTCTCTTTGAATCTTCTTTATCATGCTAAGAGGAGCAGGAAAAAGCAAAAAATTTCAGAATTGCACCTTGCAATGCGGAGAAATTACTGTTTGTGCATTTACAATATTCATTGATTTTTGCCATTGAAAAACGTCCAGAAATGATTGAAGGTACTGACTGAATGAAAGGAGCTGGCATCTCACTCTCTTTGAATCTTCTTTATCATTCTAAGAGGAGCAGGAAAAAGCAAAAAATTTCAGAATTGCACCTTGCAATGCGGAGAAATTACTGTTTGTGCATTTACAATATTCATTGATTTTTGCCATTGAAAAACGTCCAGAAATGATTGAAGCTACTGACTCAATGAATGGAGCTGGCATCTCACTCTCTTTGAATCTTCTTTATCATGCTAAGAGGAGCAGGAAAAAGCAAAAAATTTCAGAATTGCACCTTGCAATGCGGAGAAATTACAGTTTGTGCATTTACAATATTCATTGATTTTTGCCATTGAAAAACGTCCAGAAATGATTGAAGCTACTGACTGAATGAAAGGAGCTGGCATCTCACTCTCTTTGAATCTTCTTTATCATGCTAAGAGGAGCAGGAAAAAGCAAAAAATTTCAGAATTGCACCTTGCAATGCGGAGAAATTACTGTTTGTGCATTTACAATATTCGTTGATTTTTGCCATTGAAAAACGTCCAGAAATGATTGAAGCTACTGACTGAATGAAAGGAGCTGGCATCTCACTCTCTTTGAATCTTCTTTATCATGCTAAGAGGAGCAGGAAAAAGCAAAAAATTTCAGAATTGCACCTTGCAATGCGGAGAAATTACAGTTTGTGCATTTACAATATTCATTGATTTTTGCCATTGAAAAACGTCCAGAAATGATTGAAGCTACTGACTGAATGAAAGGAGCTGGCATCTCACTCTCTTTAAATCTTCTTTATCATGCTAAGAGGAGCAGGAAAAAGCAAAAAATTTCAGAATTGCACCTTGCAATGCGGAGAAATTACTGTTTGTGCATTTACAATATTCATTGATTTTTGCCATTGAAAAACATGTTATTCATATACCAGAAATGTTTGAAGCTCCTGACTGAATGAAAGGAGCTGGCACCTCACTCTCTTTGAATCTTCTTTATCATGCTAAGAGGAGCAGGAAAAAGCAAAAAATTTCAGAATTGCACCTTGCAATGCGGAGAAATTACTGTTTGTGCATTTACAATATTCATTGATTTTTGCCATTGAAAAACGTCCAGAAATGATTGAAGCTACTGACTGAATGAAAGGAGCTGGCATCTCACTCTCTTTGAATCTTCTTTATCATGCTAAGAGGAGCAGGAAAAAGCAAAAAATTTCAGAATTGCACCTTGCAATGCGGAGAAATTACTGTTTGTGCATTTACAATATTCATTGATTTTTGCCATTGAAAAATGTCCAGAAATGATTGAAGCTACTGACTGAATGAAAGGAGCTGGCATCTCACTCTCTTTGAATCTTCTTTATCATGCTAAGAGGAGCAGGAAAAAGCAAAAAATTTCAGAATTGCGCCTTGCAATGCGGAGAAATTACTGTTTGTGCATTTACAAAATTCATTGATTTTTGCCATTGAAAAACATCATGTTATTCATATACCAGAAATGATTGAAGCTACTGACTGAAGGAAAGGAGCTGGCATCTCACTCTCTTTGAATCTTCTTTATCATGCTAAGAGGAGCAGGAAAAAGCAAAAAATTTCAGAATTGCACCTTGCAATGCGGAGAAATTACTGTTTGTGCATTTACAATATTCATTGATTTTTGCCATTGAAAAACGTCCAGAAATGATTGAAGCTACTGACTGAATGAAAGGAGCTGGCATCTCACTCTCTTTGAATCTTCTTTATCATGCTAAGAGGAGCAGGAAAAAGCAAAAAATTTCAGAATTGCACCTTGCAATGCGGAGAAATTACTGTTTGTGCATTTACAATATTCATTGATTTTTGCGATTGAAAAACATCATGTTATTCATATACCAGAAATGATTGAAGCTACTGACTGAATCTAAGGAGCTGGCATCTCATTCTCTTTGAATCTTCTTTATCATGCTAAGAGGAGCAGGAAAAAGTAAAAAATTTCAGAATTGCACCTTGCAATGCGGAGAAATTACTGTTTGTGCATTTACAATATTCAATGATTTTTGCCATTGAAAAACGTCCAGAAATGATTGAAGCTACTGACTGAATGAAAGGAGCTGGAATCTCACTCTCTTTGAATCTTGTTTATCATGCTAAGAGGAGCAGGAAAAAGCAAAAAATTTCAGAATTGCACCTTGCAATGCGGAGAAATTACTGTTTGTGCATTTACAATATTCATTGATTTTTGCCATTGAAAAACGTCCAGAAATGATTGAAGCTACTGACTGAATGAAAGGAGCTGGCATCTCACTCTCTTTGAATCTTCTTTATCATGCTAAGAGGAGCAGGAAAAAGCCAAAAATTTCAGAATTGCACCTTGCAATGCGGAGAAATTACTGTTTGTGCATTTACAATATTCATTGATTTTTGCTATTGAAAAACATCATGTTATTCATATACCAGAAATGATTGAAGCTACTGACTGAATGAAAGGAGCTGGCATCTCACTCTCTTTGAATCTTCTTTATCATGCTAAGAGGAGCAGGAAAAAGCAAAAAATTTCAGAATTGCACCTTGCAATGCGGAGAAATTGCAGTTTGTGCATTTACAATATTCATTGATTTTTGCCATTGAAAAACGTCCAGAAATGATTGAAGCTACTGACTGAATGAAAGGAGCTGGCATCTCACTCTCTTTGAATCTTCTTTATCATGCTAAGAGGAGCAGGAAAAAACAAAAAATTTCAGAATTGCACCTTGCAATGCGGAGAAATTACTGTTTGTGCATTTACAATATTCATTGATTTTTGCCATTGAAAAACATCATGTTATTCATATACCAGAAATGATTGAAGCTACTGACTGAATGAAAGGAGCTGGCATCTCACTCTCTTTGAATCTTCTTTATCATGCTAAGAGGAGCAGGAAAAAGCAAAAAATTTCAGAATTGCACCTTGCAATGCGGAGAAATTGCAGTTTGTGCATTTACAATATTCATTGATTTTTGCCATTGAAAAACGTCCAGAAATGATTGAAGCTACTGACTGAATGAAAGGAGCTGGCATCTCACTCTCTTTGAATCTTCTTTATCATGCTAAGAGGAGCAGGAAAAAGCAAAAAATTTCAGAATTGCATCTTGCAATGCGGAGAAATTACTGTTTGTGCATTTACAATATTCATTGATTTTTGCCATTGAAAAACGTCCAGAAATGATTGAAGCTACTGACTGAATGAAAGGAGCTGGCATCTCACTCTCTTTGAATCTTCTTTATCATGCTAAGAGGAGCAGGAAAAAGCAAAAAATTTCAGAATTGCACCTTGCAATGCGGAGAAATTACTGTTTGTGCATTTACAATATTCATTGATTTTTGCCATTGAAAAATGTCCAGAAATGATTGAAGCTACTGACTGAATGAAAGGAGCTGGCATCTCACTCTCTTTGAATCTTCTTTATCATGCTAAGAGGAGCAGGAAAAAGCAAAAAATTTCAGAATTGCGCCTTGCAATGCGGAGAAATTACTGTTTGTGCATTTACAAAATTCATTGATTTTTGCCATTGAAAAACATCATGTTATTCATATACCAGAAATGATTGAAGCTACTGACTGAAGGAAAGGATCTGGCATCTCACTCTCTTTGAATCTTCTTTGTCATGCTAAGAGGAGCAGGAAAAAGCAAAAAATTTCAGAATTGCACCTTGCAATGCGGAGAAATTACTGTTTGTGCATTTACAATATTCATTGATTTTTGCCATTGAAAAACGTCCAGAAATGATTGAAGCTACTGACTGAATGAAAGGAGCTGGCATCTCACTCTCTTTGAATCTTCTTTATCATGCTAAGAGGAGCAGGAAAAAGCAAAACATTTCAGAATTGCACCTTGCAATGCGGAGAAATTACTGTTTGTGCATTTACAATATTCATTGATTTTTGCGAATGAAAAACATCATGTTATTCATATACCAGAAATGATTGAAGCTACTGACTGAATGAAAGGAGCTGGCATCTCACTCTCTTTGAATCTTCTTTATCATGCTAAGAGGAGCAGGAAAAAGTAAAAAATTTCAGAATTGCACCTTGCAATGCGGAGAAATTACTGTTTGTGCATTTACAATATTCAATGATTTTTGCCATTGAAAAACGTCCAGAAATGATTGAAGCTACTGACTGAATGAAAGGAGCTGGCATCTCACTCTCTTTGAATCTTGTTTATCATGCTAAGAGGAGCAGGAAAAAGCAAAAAATTTCAGAATTGCACCTTGCAATGCGGAGAAATTACTGTTTGTGCATTTACAATATTCATTGATTTTTGCCATTGAAAAACGTCCAGAAATGATTGAAGCTACTGACTGAATGAAAGGAGCTGGCATCTCACTCTCTTTGAATCTTCTTTATCATGCTAAGAGGAGCAGGAAAAAGCAAAAAATTTCAGAATTGCACCTTGCAATGCGGAGAAATTACTGTTTGTGCATTTACAATATTCATTGATTTTTGCTATTGAAAAACATCATGTTATTCATATACCAGAAATGATTGAAGCTACTGACTGAATGAAAGGAGCTGGCATCTCACTCTCTTTGAATCTTCTTTATCATGCTAAGAGGAGCAGGAAAAAGCAAAAAATTTCAGAATTGCACCTTGCAATGCGGAGAAATTGCAGTTTGTGCATTTACAATATTCATTGATTTTTGCCATTGAAAAACGTCCAGAAATGATTGAAGCTACTGACTGAATGAAAGGAGCTGGCATCTCACTCTCTTTGAATCTTCTTTATCATGCTAAGAGGAGCAGGAAAAAGCAAAAAATTTCAGAATTGCACCTTGCAATGCGGAGAAATTACTGTTTGTGCATTTACAATATTCATTGATTTTTGCCATTGAAAAACATCATGTTATTCATATACCAGAAATGATTGAAGCTACTGACTGAATGAAAGGAGCTGGCATCTCACTCTCTTTGAATCTTCTTTATCATGCTAAGAGGAGCAGGAAAAAGCAAAAAATTTCAGAATTGCACCTTGCAATGCGGAGAAATTGCAGTTTGTGCATTTACAATATTCATTGATTTTTGCCATTGAAAAACGTCCAGAAATGATTGAAGCTACTGACTGAATGAAAGGAGCTGGCATCTCACTCTCTTTGAATCTTCTTTATCATGCTAAGAGGAGCAGGAAAAAGCAAAAAATTTCAGAATTGCATCTTGCAATGCGGAGAAATTACTGTTTGTGCATTTACAATATTCATTGATTTTTGCCATTGAAAAACGTCCAGAAATGATTGAAGCTACTGACTGAATGAAAGGAGCTGGCATCTCACTCTCTTTGAATCTTCTTTATCATGCTAAGAGGAGCAGGATAAAGCAAAAAATTTCAGAATTGCACCTTGCAATGCGGAGAAATTACTGTTTGTGCATTTACAATATTCATTGATTTTTGCCATTGAAAAACGTCCAGAAATGATTGAAGCTACTGACTGAATGAAAGGAGCTGGCATCTCACTCTCTTTGAATCTTCTTTATCATGCTAAGAGGAGCAGGAAAAAGCAAAAAATTTCAGAATTGCACCTTGCAATGCGGAGAAATTACTGTTTGTGCATTTACAATATTCATTGATTTTTGCCATTGAAAAATGTCCAGAAATGATTGAAGCTACTGACTGAATGAAAGGAGCTGGCATCTCACTCTCTTTGAATCTTCTTTATCATGCTAAGAGGAGCAGGAAAAAGCAAAAAATTTCAGAATTGCGCCTTGCAATGCGGAGAAATTACTGTTTGTGCATTTACAAAATTCATTGATTTTTGCCATTGAAAAACATCATGTTATTCATATACCAGAAATGATTGAAGCTACTGACTGAAGGAAAGGAGCTGGCATCTCACTCTCTTTGAATCTTCTTTATCATGCTAAGAGGAGCAGGAAAAAGCAAAAAATTTCAGAATTGCACCTTGCAATGCGGAGAAATTACTGTTTGTGCATTTACAATATTCATTGATTTTTGCCATTGAAAAACGTCCAGAAATGATTGAAGCTACTGACTGAATGAAAGGAGCTGGCATCTCACTCTCTTTGAATCTTCTTTATCATGCTAAGAGGAGCAGGAAAAAGCAAAAAATTTCAGAATTGCACCTTGCAATGCGGAGAAATTACTGTTTGTGCATTTACAATATTCATTGATTTTTGCGATTGAAAAACATCATGTTATTCATATACCAGAAATGATTGAAGCTACTGACTGAATGAAAGGAGCTGGCATCTCATTCTCTTTGAATCTTCTTTATCATGCTAAGAGGAGCAGGAAAAAGTAAAAAATTTCAGAATTGCACCTTGCAATGCGGAGAAATTACTGTTTGTGCATTTACAATATTCAATGATTTTTGCCATTGAAAAACGTCCAGAAATGATTGAAGCTACTGACTGAATGAAAGGAGCTGGAATCTCACTCTCTTTGAATCTTGTTTATCATGCTAAGAGGAGCAGGAAAAAGCAAAAAATTTCAGAATTGCACCTTGCAATGCGGAGAAATTACTGTTTGTGCATTTACAATATTCATTGATTTTTGCCATTGAAAAACGTCCAGAAATGATTGAAGCTACTGACTGAATGAAAGGAGCTGGCATCTCACTCTCTTTGAATCTTCTTTATCATGCTAAGAGGAGCAGGAAAAAGCCAAAAATTTCAGAATTGCACCTTGCAATGCGGAGAAATTACTGTTTGTGCATTTACAATATTCATTGATTTTTGCTATTGAAAAACATCATGTTATTCATATACCAGAAATGATTGAAGCTACTGACTGAATGAAAGGAGCTGGCATCTCACTCTCTTTGAATCTTCTTTATCATGCTAAGAGGAGCAGGAAAAAGCAAAAAATTTCAGAATTGCACCTTGCAATGCGGAGAAATTGCAGTTTGTGCATTTACAATATTCATTGATTTTTGCCATTGAAAAACGTCCAGAAATGATTGAAGCTACTGACTGAATGAAAGGAGCTGGCATCTCACTCTCTTTGAATCTTCTTTATCATGCTAAGAGGAGCAGGAAAAAGCAAAAAATTTCAGAATTGCACCTTGCAATGCGGAGAAATTACTGTTTGTGCATTTACAATATTCATTGATTTTTGCCATTGAAAAACATCATGTTATTCATATACCAGAAATGATTGAAGCTACTGACTGAATGAAAGGAGCTGGCATCTCACTCTCTTTGAATCTTCTTTATCATGCTAAGAGGAGCAGGAAAAAGCAAAAAATTTCAGAATTGCACCTTGCAATGCGGAGAAATTGCAGTTTGTGCATTTACAATATTCATTGATTTTTGCCATTGAAAAACGTCCAGAAATGATTGAAGCTACTGACTGAATGAAAGGAGCTGGCATCTCACTCTCTTTGAATCTTCTTTATCATGCTAAGAGGAGCAGGAAAAAGCAAAAAATTTCAGAATTGCATCTTGCAATGCGGAGAAATTACTGTTTGTGCATTTACAATATTCATTGATTTTTGCCATTGAAAAACGTCCAGAAATGATTGAAGCTACTGACTGAATGAAAGGAGCTGGCATCTCACTCTCTTTGAATCTTCTTTATCATGCTAAGAGGAGCAGGAAAAAGCAAAAAATTTCAGAATTGCACCTTGCAATGCGGAGAAATTACTGTTTGTGCATTTACAATATTCATTGATTTTTGCCATTGAAAAATGTCCAGAAATGATTGAAGCTACTGACTGAATGAAAGGAGCTGGCATCTCACTCTCTTTGAATCTTCTTTATCATGCTAAGAGGAGCAGGAAAAAGCAAAAAATTTCAGAATTGCGCCTTGCAATGCGGAGAAATTACTGTTTGTGCATTTACAAAATTCATTGATTTTTGCCATTGAAAAACATCATGTTATTCATATACCAGAAATGATTGAAGCTACTGACTGAAGGAAAGGATCTGGCATCTCACTCTCTTTGAATCTTCTTTGTCATGCTAAGAGGAGCAGGAAAAAGCAAAAAATTTCAGAATTGCACCTTGCAATGCGGAGAAATTACTGTTTGTGCATTTACAATATTCATTGATTTTTGCCATTGAAAAACGTCCAGAAATGATTGAAGCTACTGACTGAATGAAAGGAGCTGGCATCTCACTCTCTTTGAATCTTCTTTATCATGCTAAGAGGAGCAGGAAAAAGCAAAACATTTCAGAATTGCACCTTGCAATGCGGAGAAATTACTGTTTGTGCATTTACAATATTCATTGATTTTTGCGATTGAAAAACATCATGTTATTCATATACCAGAAATGATTGAAGCTACTGACTGAATGAAAGGAGCTGGCATCTCACTCTCTTTGAATCTTCTTTATCATGCTAAGAGGAGCAGGAAAAAGTAAAAAATTTCAGAATTGCACCTTGCAATGCGGAGAAATTACTGTTTGTGCATTTACAATATTCAATGATTTTTGCCATTGAAAAACGTCCAGAAATGATTGAAGCTACTGACTGAATGAAAGGAGCTGGCATCTCACTCTCTTTGAATCTTGTTTATCATGCTAAGAGGAGCAGGAAAAAGCAAAAAATTTCAGAATTGCACCTTGCAATGCGGAGAAATTACTGTTTGTGCATTTACAATATTCATTGATTTTTGCCATTGAAAAACGTCCAGAAATGATTGAAGCTACTGACTGAATGAAAGGAGCTGGCATCTCACTCTCTTTGAATCTTCTTTATCATGCTAAGAGGAGCAGGAAAAAGCAAAAAATTTCAGAATTGCACCTTGCAATGCGGAGAAATTACTGTTTGTGCATTTACAATATTCATTGATTTTTGCTATTGAAAAACATCATGTTATTCATATACCAGAAATGATTGAAGCTACTGACTGAATGAAAGGAGCTGGCATCTCACTCTCTTTGAATCTTCTTTATCATGCTAAGAGGAGCAGGAAAAAGCAAAAAATTTCAGAATTGCACCTTGCAATGCGGAGAAATTGCAGTTTGTGCATTTACAATATTCATTGATTTTTGCCATTGAAAAACGTCCAGAAATGATTGAAGCTACTGACTGAATGAAAGGAGCTGGCATCTCACTCTCTTTGAATCTTCTTTATCATGCTAAGAGGAGCAGGAAAAAGCAAAAAATTTCAGAATTGCACCTTGCAATGCGGAGAAATTACTGTTTGTGCATTTACAATATTCATTGATTTTTGCCATTGAAAAACATCATGTTATTCATATACCAGAAATGATTGAAGCTACTGACTGAATGAAAGGAGCTGGCATCTCACTCTCTTTGAATCTTCTTTATCATGCTAAGAGGAGCAGGAAAAAGCAAAAAATTTCAGAATTGCACCTTGCAATGCGGAGAAATTGCAGTTTGTGCATTTACAATATTCATTGATTTTTGCCATTGAAAAACGTCCAGAAATGATTGAAGCTACTGACTGAATGAAAGGAGCTGGCATCTCACTCTCTTTGAATCTTCTTTATCATGCTAAGAGGAGCAGGAAAAAGCAAAAAATTTCAGAATTGCATCTTGCAATGCGGAGAAATTACTGTTTGTGCATTTACAATATTCATTGATTTTTGCCATTGAAAAACGTCCAGAAATGATTGAAGCTACTGACTGAATGAAAGGAGCTGGCATCTCACTCTCTTTGAATCTTCTTTATCATGCTAAGAGGAGCAGGATAAAGCAAAAAATTTCAGAATTGCACCTTGCAATGCGGAGAAATTACTGTTTGTGCATTTACAATATTCATTGATTTTTGCCATTGAAAAATGTCCAGAAATGATTGAAGCTACTGACTGAATGAAAGGAGCTGGCATCTCACTCTCTTTGAATCTTCTTTATCATGCTAAGAGGAGCAGGAAAAAGCAAAAAATTTCAGAATTGCGCCTTGCAATGCGGAGAAATTACTGTTTGTGCATTTACAAAATTCATTGATTTTTGCCATTGAAAAACATCATGTTATTCATATACCAGAAATGATTGAAGCTACTGACTGAAGGAAAGGATCTGGCATCTCACTCTCTTTGAATCTTCTTTGTCATGCTAAGAGGAGCAGGAAAAAGCAAAAAATTTCAGAATTGCACCTTGCAATGCGGAGAAATTACTGTTTGTGCATTTACAATATTCATTGATTTTTGCCATTGAAAAACGTCCAGAAATGATTGAAGCTACTGACTGAATGAAAGGAGCTGGCATCTCACTCTCTTTGAATCTTCTTTATCATGCTAAGAGGAGCAGGAAAAAGCAAAAAATTTCAGAATTGCACCTTGCAATGCGGAGAAATTACTGTTTGTGCATTTACAATATTCATTGATTTTTGCCATTGAAAAACGTCCAGAAATGATTGAAGCTACTGACTGAATGAAAGGAGCTGGCATCTCACTCTCTTTGAATCTTCTTTATCATGCTAAGAGGAGCAGGAAAAAGCAAAAAATTTCAGAATTGCGCCTTGCAATGCGGAGAAATTACTGTTTGTGCATTTACAAAATTCATTGTTTTTTGCCATTGAAAAACATCATGTTATTCATATACCAGAAATGATTGAAGCTACTGACTGAAGGAAAGGATCTGGCATCTCACTCTCTTTGAATCTTCTTTGTCATGCTAAGAGGAGCAGGAAAAAGCAAAAAATTTCAGAATTGCACCTTGCAATGCGGAGAAATTACTGTTTGTGCATTTACAATATTCATTGATTTTTGCCATTGAAAAACGTCCAGAAATGATTGAAGCTACTGACTGAATGAAAGGAGCTGGCATCTCACTCTCTTTGAATCTTCTTTATCATGCTAAGAGGAGCAGGAAAAAGCAAAACATTTCAGAATTGCACCTTGCAATGCGGAGAAATTACTGTTTGTGCATTTACAATATTCATTGATTTTTGCGATTGAAAAACATCATGTTATTCATATACCAGAAATGATTGAAGCTACTGACTGAATGAAAGGAGCTGGCATCTCACTCTCTTTGAATCGTCTTTATCATGCTAAGAGGAGCAGGAAAAAGTAAAAAATTTCAGAATTGCACCTTGCAATGCGGAGAAATTACTGTTTGTGCATTTACAATATTCAATGATTTTTGCCATTGAAAAACGTCCAGAAATGATTGAAGCTACTGACTGAATGAAAGGAGCTGGCATCTCACTCTCTTTGAATCTTCTTTATCATGCTAAGAGGAGCAGGAAAAAGCAAAAAATTTCAGAATTGCACCTTGCAATGCGGAGAAATTACTGTTTGTGCATTTACAATATTCATTGATTTTTGCCATTGAAAAACATCATGTTATTCATATACCAGAAATGATTGAAGCTACTGACTGAATGAAAGGAGCTGGCATCTCACTCTCTTTGAATCTTCTTTATCATGCTAAGAGGAGCAGGAAAAAGCAAAAAATTTCAGAATTGCACCTTGCAATGCGGAGAAATTGCAGTTTGTGCATTTACAATATTCATTGATTTTTGCCATTGAAAAACGTCCAGAAATGATTGAAGCTACTGACTGAATGAAAGGAGCTGGCATCTCACTCTCTTTGAATCTTCTTTATCATGCTAAGAGGAGCAGGAAAAAGCAAAAAATTTCAGAATTGCACCTTGCAATGCGGAGAAATTACTGTTTGTGCATTTACAATATTCATTGATTTTTGCCATTGAAAAACCTCCAGAAATGATTGAAGCTACTGACTGAATGAAAGGAGCTGGCATCTCACTCTCTTTGAATCTTCTTTATCATGCTAAGAGGAGCAGGAAAAAGCAAAAAATTTCAGAATTGCACCTTGCAATGCGGAGAAATTACTGTTTGTGCATTTACAATATTCATTGATTTTTGCCATTGAAAAATGTCCAGAAATTATTGAAGCTACTGACTGAATGAAAGGAGCTGGCATCTCACTCTCTTTGAATCTTCTTTATCATGCTAAGAGGAGCAGGAAAAAGCAAAAAATTTCAGAATTGCGCCTTGCAATGCGGAGAAATTACTGTTTGTGCATTTACAAAATTCATTGATTTTTGCCATTGAAAAACATCATGTTATTCATATACCAGAAATGATTGAAGCTACTGACTGAAGGAAAGGATCTGGCATCTCACTCTCTTTGAATCTTCTTTGTCATGCTAAGAGGAGCAGGAAAAAGCAAAAAATTTCAGAATTGCACCTTGCAATGCGGAGAAATTACTGTTTGTGCATTTACAATATTCATTGATTTTTGCCATTGAAAAACGTCCAGAAATGATTGAAGCTACTGACTGAATGAAAGGAGCTGGCATCTCACTCTCTTTGAATCTTCTTTATCATGCTAAGAGGAGCAGGAAAAAGCAAAACATTTCAGAATTGCACCTTGCAATGCGGAGAAATTACTGTTTGTGCATTTACAATATTCATTGATTTTTGCGATTGAAAAACATCATGTTATTCATATACCAGAAATGATTGAAGCTACTGACTGAATGAAAGGAGCTGGCATCTCACTCTCTTTGAATCTTCTTTATCATGCTAAGAGGAGCAGGAAAAAGTAAAAAATTTCAGAATTGCACCTTGCAATGCGGAGAAATTACTGTTTGTGCATTTACAATATTCAATGATTTTTGCCATTGAAAAACGTCCAGAAATGATTGAAGCTACTGACTGAATGAAAGGAGCTGGCATCTCACTCTCTTTGAATCTTCTTTATCATGCTAAGAGGAGCAGGAAAAAGCAAAAAATTTCAGAATTGCACCTTGCAATGCGGAGAAATTACTGTTTGTGCATTTACAATATTCATTGATTTTTGCCATTGAAAAACGTCCAGAAATGATTGAAGCTACTGACTGAATGAAAGGAGCTGGCATCTCACTCTCTTTGAATCTTCTTTATCATGCTAAGAGGAGCAGGAAAAAGCAAAAAATTTCAGAATTGCACCTTGCAATGCGGAGAAATTACTGTTTGTGCATTTACAATATTCATTGATTTTTGCCATTGAAAAACATGTTATTCATATACCAGAAATGTTTGAAGCTACTGACTGAATGAAAGGAGCTGGCACCTCACTCTCTTTGAATCTTCTTTATCATGCTAAGAGGAGCGGGAAAAAGCAAAAAATTTCAGAATTGCACCTTGCAATGCGGAAAAATTACTGTTTGTGCATTTACAATATTCATTGATTTTTGCCATTGAAAAACGTCCAGAAATGATTGAAGGTACTGACTGAATGAAAGGAGCTGGCATCTCACTCTCTTTGAATCTTCTTTATCATGCTAAGAGGAGCAGGAAAAAGCAAAAAATTTCAGAATTGCACCTTGCAATGCGGAGAAATTACTGTTTGTGCATTTACAATATTCATTGATTTTTGCCATTGAAAAACGTCCAGAAATGATTGAAGCTACTGACTGAATGAAAGGAGCTGGCATCTCACTCTCTTTGAATCTTCTTTATCATGCTAAGAGGAGCAGGAAAAAGCAAAAAATTTCAGAATTGCACCTTGCAATGCGGAGAAATTACAGTTTGTGCATTTACAATATTCATTGATTTTTGCCATTGAAAAACATCCAGAAATGATTGAAGCTACTGACTGAATGAAAGGAGCTGGCATCTCACTCTCTTTGAATCTTCTTTATCATGCTAAGAGGAGCAGGAAAAAGCAAAAAATTTCAGAATTGCACCTTGCAATGCGGAGAAATTACTGTTTGTGCATTTACAATATTCATTGATTTTTGCCATTGAAAAACATCATGTTATTCATATACCAGAAATGTTTGAAGCTACTGACTGAATGAAAGGAGCTGGCATCTCACTCTCTTTGAATCTTCTTTATCATGCTAAGAGGAGCAGGAAAAAGCAAAAAATTTCAGAATTGCACCTTGCAATGTGGAGAAATTACTGTTTGTGCATTTACAATATTCATTGATTTTTACCATTGAAAAACGTCCAGAAATGATTGAAGCTACTGACTGAATGAAAGTAGCTGGCATCTCACTCTCTTTGAATCTTCTTTATCATGCTAAGAGGAGCAGGAAAAAGCAAAAAATTTCAGACTTGCACCCTGCAATGCGGAGAAATTACTGTTTGTGCATTTACAATATTCATTGATTTTTGCCATTGAAAAACATCATGTTATTCATATACCAGAAATGTTTGAAGCTACTGACTGAATGAAAGGAGCTGGCATCTCACTCTCTTTGAATCTTCTTTATCATGCTAAGAGGAGCAGGAAAAAGCAAAAAATTTCAGACTTGCATCTTGCAATGCGGAGAAATTACTGTTTGTGCATTTACAATATTCATTGATTTTTGCCATTGAAAAACATCATGTTATTCATATACCAAAAATGTTTGAAGCTACTGACTGAATGAAAGGAACTGGCATCTCACTCTCTTTGAATCTTCTTTATCATGCTAAGAGGAGCAGGAAAAAGCAAAAAATTTCAGAATTGCACCTTGCAATGCGGAGAAATTACTGTTTGTGCATTTACAATATTCATTGATTTTTGCCATTGAAAAACGTCCAGAAATGATTGAAGGTACTGACTGAATGAAAGGAGCTGGCATCTCACTCTCTTTGAATCTTCTTTATCATTCTAAGAGGAGCAGGAAAAAGCAAAAAATTTCAGAATTGCACCTTGCAATGCGGAGAAATTACTGTTTGTGCATTTACAATATTCATTGATTTTTGCCATTGAAAAACGTCCAGAAATGATTGAAGCTACTGACTCAATGAATGGAGCTGGCATCTCACTCTCTTTGAATCTTCTTTATCATGCTAAGAGGAGCAGGAAAAAGCAAAAAATTTCAGAATTGCACCTTGCAATGCGGAGAAATTACAGTTTGTGCATTTACAATATTCATTGATTTTTGCCATTGAAAAATGTCCAGAAATGATTGAAGCTACTGACTGAATGAAAGGAGCTGGCATCTCACTCTCTTTGAATCTTCTTTATCATGCTAAGAGGAGCAGGAAAAAGCAAAAAATTTCAGAATTGCACCTTGCAATGCGGAGAAATTACTGTTTGTGCATTTACAATATTCGTTGATTTTTGCCATTGAAAAACGTCCAGAAATGATTGAAGCTACTGACTGAATGAAAGGAGCTGGCATCTCACTCTCTTTGAATCTTCTTTATCATGCTAAGAGGAGCAGGAAAAAGCAAAAAATTTCAGAATTGCACCTTGCAATGCGGAGAAATTACAGTTTGTGCATTTACAATATTCATTGATTTTTGCCATTGAAAAACGTCCAGAAATGATTGAAGCTACTGACTGAATGAAAGGAGCTGGCATCTCACTCTCTTTGAATCTTCTTTATCATGCTAAGAGGAGCAGGAAAAAGCAAAAAATTTCAGAATTGCACCTTGCAATGCGGAGAAATTACTGTTTGTGCATTTACAATATTCATTGATTTTTGCCATTGAAAAACATGTTATTCATATACCAGAAATGTTTGAAGCTCCTGACTGAATGAAAGGAGCTGGCACCTCACTCTCTTTGAATCTTCTTTATCATGCTAAGAGGAGCAGGAAAAAGCAAAAAATTTCAGAATTGCACCTTGCAATGCGGAGAAATTACTGTTTGTGCATTTACAATATTCATTGATTTTTGCCATTGAAAAACGTCCAGAAATGATTGAAGCTACTGACTGAATGAAAGGAGCTGGCATCTCACTCTCTTTGAATCTTCTTTATCATGCTAAGAGGAGCAGGAAAAAGCAAAAAATTTCAGAATTGCACCTTGCAATGCGGAGAAATTACTGTTTGTGCATTTACAATATTCATTGATTTTTGCCATTGAAAAATGTCCAGAAATGATTGAAGCTACTGACTGAATGAAAGGAGCTGGCATCTCACTCTCTTTGAATCTTCTTTATCATGCTAAGAGGAGCAGGAAAAAGCAAAAAATTTCAGAATTGCGCCTTGCAATGCGGAGAAATTACTGTTTGTGCATTTACAAAATTCATTGATTTTTGCCATTGAAAAACATCATGTTATTCATATACCAGAAATGATTGAAGCTACTGACTGAAGGAAAGGAGCTGGCATCTCACTCTCTTTAAATCTTCTTTATCATGCTAAGAGGAGCAGGAAAAAGCAAAAAATTTCAGAATTGCACCTTGCAATGCGGAGAAATTACTGTTTGTGCATTTACAATATTCATTGATTTTTGCCATTGAAAAACGTCCAGAAATGATTGAAGCTACTGACTGAATGAAAGGAGCTGGCATCTCACTCTCTTTGAATCTTCTTTATCATGCTAAGAGGAGCAGGAAAAAGCAAAAAATTTCAGAATTGCACCTTGCAATGCGGAGAAATTACTGTTTGTGCATTTACAATATTCATTGATTTTTGCGATTGAAAAACATCATGTTATTCATATACCAGAAATGATTGAAGCTACTGACTGAATGAAAGGAGCTGGCATCTCATTCTCTTTGAATCTTCTTTATCATGCTAAGAGGAGCAGGAAAAAGTAAAAAATTTCAGAATTGCACCTTGCAATGCGGAGAAATTACTGTTTGTGCATTTACAATATTCAATGATTTTTGCCATTGAAAAACGTCCAGAAATGATTGAAGCTACTGACTGAATGAAAGGAGCTGGCATCTCACTCTCTTTGAATCTTGTTTATCATGCTAAGAGGAGCAGGAAAAAGCAAAAAATTTCAGAATTGCACCTTGCAATGCGGAGAAAATACTGTTTGTGCATTTACAATATTCATTGATTTTTGCCATTGAAAAACGTCCAGAAATGATTGAAGCTACTGACTGAATGAAAGGAGCTGGCATCTCACTCTCTTTGAATCTTCTTTATCATGCTAAGAGGAGCAGGAAAAAGCCAAAAATTTCAGAATTGCACCTTGCAATGCGGAGAAATTACTGTTTGTGCATTTACAATATTCATTGATTTTTTCTATTGAAAAACATCATGTTATTCATATACCAGAAATGATTGAAGCTACTGACTGAATGAAAGGAGCTGGCATCTCACTCTCTTTGAATCTTCTTTATCATGCTAAGAGGAGCAGGAAAAAGCAAAAAATTTCAGAATTGCACCTTGCAATGCGGAGAAATTGCAGTTTGTGCATTTACAATATTCATTGATTTTTGCCATTGAAAAACGTCCAGAAATGATTGAAGCTACTGACTGAATGAAAGGAGCTGGCATCTCACTCTCTTTGAATCTTCTTTATCATGCTAAGAGGAGCAGGAAAAAGCAAAAAATTTCAGAATTGCACCTTGCAATGCGGAGAAATTACTGTTGTGCATTTACAATATTCATTGATTTTTGCCATTGAAAAACATCATGTTATTCATATACCAGAAATGATTGAAGCTACTGACTGAATGAAAGGAGCTGGCATCTCACTCTCTTTGAATCTTCTTTATCATGCTAAGAGGAGCAGGAAAAAGCAAAAAATTTCAGAATTGCACCTTGCAATGCGGAGAAATTGCAGTTTGTGCATTTACAATATTCATTGATTTTTGCCATTGAAAAACGTCCAGAAATGATTGAAGCTACTGACTGAATGAAAGGAGCTGGCATCTCACTCTCTTTGAATCTTCTTTATCATGCTAAGAGGAGCAGGAAAAAGCAAAAAATTTCAGAATTGCACCTTGCAATGCGGAGAAATTACTGTTTGTGCATTTACAATATTCATTGATTTTTGCCATTGAAAAACGTCCAGAAATGATTGAAGCTACTGACTGAATGAAAGGAGCTGGCATCTCACTCTCTTTGAATCTTCTTTATCATGCTAAGAGGAGCAGGAAAAAGCAAAAAATTTCAGAATTGCACCTTGCAATGCGGAGAAATTACTGTTTGTGCATTTACAATATTCATTGATTTTTGCCATTGAAAAACGTCCAGAAATGATTGAAGCTACTGACTGAATGAAAGGAGCTGGCATCTCACTCTCTTTGAATCTTCTTTATCATGCTAAGAGGAGCAGGAAAAAGCAAAAAATTTCAGAATTGCACCTTGCAATGCGGAGAAATTACTGTTTGTGCATTTACAATATTCATTGATTTTTGCCATTGAAAAACATCATGTTATTCATATACCAGAAATGATTGAAGCTACTGACTGAATGAAAGGAGCTGGCATCTCACTCTCTTTGAATCTTCTTTATCATGCTAAGAGGAGCAGGAAAAAGCAAAAAATTTCAGAATTGCACCTTGCAATGCGGAGAAATTGCAGTTTGTGCATTTACAATATTCATTGATTTTTGCCATTGAAAAACGTCCAGAAATGATTGAAGCTACTGACTGAATGAAAGGAGCTGGCATCTCACTCTCTTTGAATCTTCTTTATCATGCTAAGAGGAGCAGGAAAAAGCAAAAAATTTCAGAATTGCATCTTGCAATGCGGAGAAATTACTGTTTGTGCATTTACAATATTCATTGATTTTTGCCATTGAAAAACGTCCAGAAATGATTGAAGCTACTGACTGAATGAAAGGAGCTGGCATCTCACTCTCTTTGAATCTTCTTTATCATGCTAAGAGGAGCAGGAAAAAGCAAAAAATTTCAGAATTGCACCTTGCAATGCGGAGAAATTACTGTTTGTGCATTTACAATATTCATTGATTTTTGCCATTGAAAAATGTCCAGAAATGATTGAAGCTACTGACTGAATGAAAGGAGCTGGCATCTCACTCTCTTTGAATCTTCTTTATCATGCTAAGAGGAGCAGGAAAAAGCAAAAAATTTCAGAATTGCGCCTTGCAATGCGGAGAAATTACTGTTTGTGCATTTACAAAATTCATTGATTTTTGCCATTGAAAAACATCATGTTATTCATATACCAGAAATGATTGAAGCTACTGACTGAAGGAAAGGATCTGGCATCTCACTCTCTTTGAATCTTCTTTGTCATGCTAAGAGGAGCAGGAAAAAGCAAAAAATTTCAGAATTGCACCTTGCAATGCGGAGAAATTACTGTTTGTGCATTTACAATATTCATTGATTTTTGCCATTGAAAAACGTCCAGAAATGATTGAAGCTACTGACTGAATGAAAGGAGCTGGCATCTCACTCTCTTTGAATCTTCTTTATCATGCTAAGAGGAGCAGGAAAAAGCAAAACATTTCAGAATTGCACCTTGCAATGCGGAGAAATTACTGTTTGTGCATTTACAATATTCATTGATTTTTGCGATTGAAAAACATCATGTTATTCATATACCAGAAATGATTGAAGCTACTGACTGAATGAAAGGAGCTGGCATCTCACTCTCTTTGAATCTTCTTTATCATGCTAAGAGGAGCAGGAAAAAGTAAAAAATTTCAGAATTGCACCTTGCAATGCGGAGAAATTACTGTTTGTGCATTTACAATATTCAATGATTTTTGCCATTGAAAAACGTCCAGAAATGATTGAAGCTACTGACTGAATGAAAGGAGCTGGCATCTCACTCTCTTTGAATCTTGTTTATCATGCTAAGTGGAGCAGGAAAAAGCAAAAAATTTCAGAATTGCACCTTGCAATGCGGAGAAATTACTGTTTGTGCATTTACAATATTCATTGATTTTTGCCATTGAAAAACGTCCAGAAATGATTGAAGCTACTGACTGAATGAAAGGAGCTGGCATCTCACTCTCTTTGAATCTTCTTTATCATGCTAAGAGGAGCAGGAAAAAGCAAAAAATTTCAGAATTGCACCTTGCAATGCGGAGAAATTACTGTTTGTGCATTTACAATATTCATTGATTTTTGCTATTGAAAAACATCATGTTATTCATATACCAGAAATGATTGAAGCTACTGACTGAATGAAAGGAGCTGGCATCTCACTCTCTTTGAATCTTCTTTATCATGCTAAGAGGAGCAGGAAAAAGCAAAAAATTTCAGAATTGCACCTTGCAATGCGGAGAAATTGCAGTTTGTGCATTTACAATATTCATTGATTTTTGCCATTGAAAAACGTCCAGAAATGATTGAAGCTACTGACTGAATGAAAGGAGCTGGCATCTCACTCTCTTTGAATCTTCTTTATCATGCTAAGAGGAGCAGGAAAAAGCAAAAAATTTCAGAATTGCACCTTGCAATGCGGAGAAATTACTGTTTGTGCATTTACAATATTCATTGATTTTTGCCATTGAAAAACATCATGTTATTCATATACCAGAAATGATTGAAGCTACTGACTGAATGAAAGGAGCTGGCATCTCACTCTCTTTGAATCTTCTTTATCATGCTAAGAGGAGCAGGAAAAAGCAAAAAATTTCAGAATTGCACCTTGCAATGCGGAGAAATTGCAGTTTGTGCATTTACAATATTCATTGATTTTTGCCATTGAAAAACGTCCAGAAATGATTGAAGCTACTGACTGAATGAAAGGAGCTGGCATCCCACTCTCTTTGAATCTTCTTTATCATGCTAAGAGGAGCAGGAAAAAGCAAAAAATTTCAGAATTGCATCTTGCAATGCGGAGAAATTACTGTTTGTGCATTTACAATATTCATTGATTTTTGCCATTGAAAAACGTCCAGAAATGATTGAAGCTACTGACTGAATGAAAGGAGCTGGCATCTCACTCTCTTTGAATCTTCTTTATCATGCTAAGAGGAGCAGGAAAAAGCAAAAAATTTCAGAATTGCACCTTGCAATGCGGAGAAATTACTGTTTGTGCATTTACAATATTCATTGATTTTTGCCATTGAAAAATGTCCAGAAATGATTGAAGCTACTGACTGAATGAAAGGAGCTGGCATCTCACTCTCTTTGAATCTTCTTTATCATGCTAAGAGGAGCAGGAAAAAGCAAAAAATTTCAGAATTGCGCCTTGCAATGCGGAGAAATTACTGTTTGTGCATTTACAAAATTCATTGATTTTTGCCATTGAAAAACATCATGTTATTCATATACCAGAAATGATTGAAGCTACTGACTGAAGGAAAGGATCTGGCATCTCACTCTCTTTGAATCTTCTTTGTCATGCTAAGAGGAGCAGGAAAAAGCAAAAAATTTCAGAATTGCACCTTGCAATGCGGAGAAATTACTGTTTGTGCATTTACAATATTCATTGATTTTTGCCATTGAAAAACGTCCAGAAATGATTGAAGCTACTGACTGAATGAAAGGAGCTGGCATCTCACTCTCTTTGAATCTTCTTTATCATGCTAAGAGGAGCAGGAAAAAGCAAAACATTTCAGAATTGCACCTTGCAATGCGGAGAAATTACTGTTTGTGCATTTACAATATTCATTGATTTTTGCGATTGAAAAACATCATGTTATTCATATACCAGAAATGATTGAAGCTACTGACTGAATGAAAGGAGCTGGCATCTCACTCTCTTTGAATCTTCTTTATCATGCTAAGAGGAGCAGGAAAAAGTAAAAAATTTCAGAATTGCACCTTGCAATGCGGAGAAATTACTGTTTGTGCATTTACAATATTCAATGATTTTTGCCATTGAAAAACGTCCAGAAATGATTGAAGCTACTGACTGAATGAAAGGAGCTGGCATCTCACTCTCTTTGAATCTTCTTTATCATGCTAAGAGGAGCAGGAAAAAGCAAAAAATTTCAGAATTGCACCTTGCAATGCGGAGAAATTACTGTTTGTGCATTTACAATATTCATTGATTTTTGCCATTGAAAAACGTCCAGAAATGATTGAAGCTACTGACTGAATGAAAGGAGCTGGCATCTCACTCTCTTTGAATCTTCTTTATCATGCTAAGAGGAGCAGGAAAAAGCAAAAAATTTCAGAATTGCACCTTGCAATGCGGAGAAATTACTGTTTGTGCATTTACAATATTCATTGATTTTTGCCATTGAAAAATGTCCAGAAATGATTGAAGCTACTGACTGAATGAAAGGAGCTGGCATCTCACTCTCTTTGAATCTTCTTTATCATGCTAAGAGGAGCAGGAAAAAGCAAAAAATTTCAGAATTGCGCCTTGCAATGCGGAGAAATTACTGTTTGTGCATTTACAAAATTCATTGATTTTTGCCATTGAAAAACATCATGTTATTCATATACCAGAAATGATTGAAGCTACTGACTGAAGGAAAGGATCTGGCATCTCACTCTCTTTGAATCTTCTTTGTCATGCTAAGAGGAGCAGGAAAAAGCAAAAAATTTCAGAATTGCACCTTGCAATGCGGAGAAATTACTGTTTGTGCATTTACAATATTCATTGATTTTTGCCATTGAAAAAAGTCCAGAAATGATTGAAGCTACTGACTGAATGAAAGGAGCTGGCATCTCACTCTCTTTGAATCTTCTTTATCATGCTAAGAGGAGCAGGAAAAAGCAAAACATTTCAGAATTGCACCTTGCAATGCGGAGAAATTACTGTTTGTGCATTTACAATATTCATTGATTTTTGCGATTGAAAAACATCATGTTATTCATATACCAGAAATGATTGAAGCTACTGACTGAATGAAAGGAGCTGGCATCTCACTCTCTTTGAATCTTCTTTATCATGCTAAGAGGAGCAGGAAAAAGTAAAAAATTTCAGAATTGCACCTTGCAATGCGGAGAAATTACTGTTTGTGCATTTACAATATTCAATGATTTTTGCCATTGAAAAACGTCCAGAAATGATTGAAGCTACTGACTGAATGAAAGGAGCTGGCATCTCACTCTCTTTGAATCTTCTTTATCATGCTAAGAGGAGCAGGAAAAAGCAAAAAATTTCAGAATTGCACCTTGCAATGCGGAGAAATTACTGTTTGTGCATTTACAATATTCATTGATTTTTGCCATTGAAAAATGTCCAGAAATGATTGAAGCTACTGACTGAATGAAAGGAGCTGGCATCTCACTCTCTTTGAATCTTCTTTATCATGCTAAGAGGAGCAGGAAAAAGCAAAAAATTTCAGAATTGCGCCTTGCAATGCGGAGAAATTACTGTTTGTGCATTTACAAAATTCATTGATTTTTGCCATTGAAAAACATCATGTTATTCATATACCAGAAATGATTGAAGCTACTGACTGAAGGAAAGGATCTGGCATCTCACTCTCTTTGAATCTTCTTTGTCATGCTAAGAGGAGCAGGAAAAAGCAAAAAATTTCAGAATTGCACCTTGCAATGCGGAGAAATTACTGTTTGTGCATTTACAATATTCATTGATTTTTGCCATTGAAAAACGTCCAGAAATGATTGAAGCTACTGACTGAATGAAAGGAGCTGGCATCTCACTCTCTTTGAATCTTCTTTATCATGCTAAGAGGAGCAGGAAAAAGCAAAACATTTCAGAATTGCACCTTGCAATGCGGAGAAATTACTGTTTGTGCATTTACAATATTCATTGATTTTTGCGATTGAAAAACATCATGTTATTCATATACCAGAAATGATTGAAGCTACTGACTGAATGAAAGGAGCTGGCATCTCACTCTCTTTGAATCTTCTTTATCATGCTAAGAGGAGCAGGAAAAAGTAAAAAATTTCAGAATTGCACCTTGCAATGCGGAGAAATTACTGTTTGTGCATTTACAATATTCAATGATTTTTGCCATTGAAAAACGTCCAGAAATGATTGAAGCTACTGACTGAATGAAAGGAGCTGGCATCTCACTCTCTTTGAATCTTCTTTATCATGCTAAGAGGAGCAGGAAAAAGCAAAAAATTTCAGAATTGCACCTTGCAATGCGGAGAAATTACTGTTTGTGCATTTACAATATTCATTGATTTTTGCCATTGAAAAACATCATGTTATTCATATACCAGAAATGATTGAAGCTACTGACTGAATGAAAGGAGCTGGCATCTCACTCTCTTTGAATCTTCTTTATCATGCTAAGAGGAGCAGGAAAAAGCAAAAAATTTCAGAATTGCACCTTGCAATGCGGAGAAATTGCAGTTTGTGCATTTACAATATTCATTGATTTTTGCCATTGAAAAACGTCCAGAAATGATTGAAGCTACTGACTGAATGAAAGGAGCTGGCATCTCACTCTCTTTGAATCTTCTTTATCATGCTAAGAGGAGCAGGAAAAAGCAAAAAATTTCAGAATTGCACCTTGCAATGCGGAGAAATTACTGTTTGTGCATTTACAATATTCATTGATTTTTGCCATTGAAAAACGTCCAGAAATGATTGAAGCTACTGACTGAATGAAAGGAGCTGGCATCTCACTCTCTTTGAATCTTCTTTATCATGCTAAGAGGAGCAGGAAAAAGCAAAAAATTTCAGAATTGCACCTTGCAATGCGGAGAAATTACTGTTTGTGCATTTACAATATTCATTGATTTTTGCCATTGAAAAATGTCCAGAAATGATTGAAGCTACTGACTGAATGAAAGGAGCTGGCATCTCACTCTCTTTGAATCTTCTTTATCATGCTAAGAGGAGCAGGAAAAAGCAAAAAATTTCAGAATTGCGCCTTGCAATGCGGAGAAATTACTGTTTGTGCATTTACAAAATTCATTGATTTTTGCCATTGAAAAACATCATGTTATTCATATACCAGAAATGATTGAAGCTACTGACTGAAGGAAAGGATCTGGCATCTCACTCTCTTTGAATCTTCTTTGTCATGCTAAGAGGAGCAGGAAAAAGCAAAAAATTTCAGAATTGCACCTTGCAATGCGGAGAAATTACTGTTTGTGCATTTACAATATTCATTGATTTTTGCCATTGAAAAACGTCCAGAAATGATTGAAGCTACTGACTGAATGAAAGGAGCTGGCATCTCACTCTCTTTGAATCTTCTTTATCATGCTAAGAGGAGCAGGAAAAAGCAAAACATTTCAGAATTGCACCTTGCAATGCGGAGAAATTACTGTTTGTGCATTTACAATATTCATTGATTTTTGCGATTGAAAAACATCATGTTATTCATATACCAGAAATGATTGAAGCTACTGACTGAATGAAAGGAGCTGGCATCTCACTCTCTTTGAATCTTCTTTATCATGCTAAGAGGAGCAGGAAAAAGTAAAAAATTTCAGAATTGCACCTTGCAATGCGGAGAAATTACTGTTTGTGCATTTACAATATTCAATGATTTTTGCCATTGAAAAACGTCCAGAAATGATTGAAGCTACTGACTGAATGAAAGGAGCTGGCATCTCACTCTCTTTGAATCTTCTTTATCATGCTAAGAGGAGCAGGAAAAAGCAAAAAATTTCAGAATTGCACCTTGCAATGCGGAGAAATTACTGTTTGTGCATTTACAATATTCATTGATTTTTGCCATTGAAAAACGTCCAGAAATGATTGAAGCTACTGACTGAATGAAAGGAGCTGGCATCTCACTCTCTTTGAATCTTCTTTATCATGCTAAGAGGAGCAGGAAAAAGCAAAAAATTTCAGAATTGCACCTTGCAATGCGGAGAAATTACTGTTTGTGCATTTACAATATTCATTGATTTTTGCCATTGAAAAACATGTTATTCATATACCAGAAATGTTTGAAGCTACTGACTGAATGAAAGGAGCTGGCACCTCACTCTCTTTGAATCTTCTTTATCATGCTAAGAGGAGCGGGAAAAAGCAAAAAATTTCAGAATTGCACCTTGCAATGCGGAAAAATTACTGTTTGTGCATTTACAATATTCATTGATTTTTGCCATTGAAAAACGTCCAGAAATGATTGAAGGTACTGACTGAATGAAAGGAGCTGGCATCTCACTCTCTTTGAATCTTCTTTATCATGCTAAGAGGAGCAGGAAAAAGCAAAAAATTTCAGAATTGCACCTTGCAATGCGGAGAAATTACTGTTTGTGCATTTACAATATTCATTGATTTTTGCCATTGAAAAACGTCCAGAAATGATTGAAGCTACTGACTGAATGAAAGGAGCTGGCATCTCACTCTCTTTGAATCTTCTTTATCATGCTAAGAGGAGCAGGAAAAAGCAAAAAATTTCAGAATTGCACCTTGCAATGCGGAGAAATTACAGTTTGTGCATTTACAATATTCATTGATTTTTGCCATTGAAAAACATCCAGAAATGATTGAAGCTACTGACTGAATGAAAGGAGCTGGCATCTCACTCTCTTTGAATCTTCTTTATCATGCTAAGAGGAGCAGGAAAAAGCAAAAAATTTCAGAATTGCACCTTGCAATGCGGAGAAATTACTGTTTGTGCATTTACAATATTCATTGATTTTTGCCATTGAAAAACATCATGTTATTCATATACCAGAAATGTTTGAAGCTACTGACTGAATGAAAGGAGCTGGCATCTCACTCTCTTTGAATCTTCTTTATCATGCTAAGAGGAGCAGGAAAAAGCAAAAAATTTCAGAATTGCACCTTGCAATGTGGAGAAATTACTGTTTGTGCATTTACAATATTCATTGATTTTTACCATTGAAAAACGTCCAGAAATGATTGAAGCTACTGACTGAATGAAAGTAGCTGGCATCTCACTCTCTTTGAATCTTCTTTATCATGCTAAGAGGAGCAGGAAAAAGCAAAAAATTTCAGACTTGCACCCTGCAATGCGGAGAAATTACTGTTTGTGCATTTACAATATTCATTGATTTTTGCCATTGAAAAACATCATGTTATTCATATACCAGAAATGTTTGAAGCTACTGACTGAATGAAAGGAGCTGGCATCTCACTCTCTTTGAATCTTCTTTATCATGCTAAGAGGAGCAGGAAAAAGCAAAAAATTTCAGACTTGCATCTTGCAATGCGGAGAAATTACTGTTTGTGCATTTACAATATTCATTGATTTTTGCCATTGAAAAACATCATGTTATTCATATACCAAAAATGTTTGAAGCTACTGACTGAATGAAAGGAACTGGCATCTCACTCTCTTTGAATCTTCTTTATCATGCTAAGAGGAGCAGGAAAAAGCAAAAAATTTCAGAATTGCACCTTGCAATGCGGAGAAATTACTGTTTGTGCATTTACAATATTCATTGATTTTTGCCATTGAAAAACGTCCAGAAATGATTGAAGGTACTGACTGAATGAAAGGAGCTGGCATCTCACTCTCTTTGAATCTTCTTTATCATTCTAAGAGGAGCAGGAAAAAGCAAAAAATTTCAGAATTGCACCTTGCAATGCGGAGAAATTACTGTTTGTGCATTTACAATATTCATTGATTTTTGCCATTGAAAAACGTCCAGAAATGATTGAAGCTACTGACTCAATGAATGGAGCTGGCATCTCACTCTCTTTGAATCTTCTTTATCATGCTAAGAGGAGCAGGAAAAAGCAAAAAATTTCAGAATTGCACCTTGCAATGCGGAGAAATTACAGTTTGTGCATTTACAATATTCATTGATTTTTGCCATTGAAAAACGTCCAGAAATGATTGAAGCTACTGACTGAATGAAAGGAGCTGGCATCTCACTCTCTTTGAATCTTCTTTATCATGCTAAGAGGAGCAGGAAAAAGCAAAAAATTTCAGAATTGCACCTTGCAATGCGGAGAAATTACTGTTTGTGCATTTACAATATTCGTTGATTTTTGCCATTGAAAAACGTCCAGAAATGATTGAAGCTACTGACTGAATGAAAGGAGCTGGCATCTCACTCTCTTTGAATCTTCTTTATCATGCTAAGAGGAGCAGGAAAAAGCAAAAAATTTCAGAATTGCACCTTGCAATGCGGAGAAATTACAGTTTGTGCATTTACAATATTCATTGATTTTTGCCATTGAAAAACGTCCAGAAATGATTGAAGCTACTGACTGAATGAAAGGAGCTGGCATCTCACTCTCTTTGAATCTTCTTTATCATGCTAAGAGGAGCAGGAAAAAGCAAAAAATTTCAGAATTGCACCTTGCAATGCGGAGAAATTACTGTTTGTGCATTTACAATATTCATTGATTTTTGCCATTGAAAAACATGTTATTCATATACCAGAAATGTTTGAAGCTCCTGACTGAATGAAAGGAGCTGGCACCTCACTCTCTTTGAATCTTCTTTATCATGCTAAGAGGAGCAGGAAAAAGCAAAAAATTTCAGAATTGCACCTTGCAATGCGGAGAAATTACTGTTTGTGCATTTACAATATTCATTGATTTTTGCCATTGAAAAACGTCCAGAAATGATTGAAGCTACTGACTGAATGAAAGGAGCTGGCATCTCACTCTCTTTGAATCTTCTTTATCATGCTAAGAGGAGCAGGAAAAAGCAAAAAATTTCAGAATTGCACCTTGCAATGCGGAGAAATTACTGTTTGTGCATTTACAATATTCATTGATTTTTGCCATTGAAAAATGTCCAGAAATGATTGAAGCTACTGACTGAATGAAAGGAGCTGGCATCTCACTCTCTTTGAATCTTCTTTATCATGCTAAGAGGAGCAGGAAAAAGCAAAAAATTTCAGAATTGCGCCTTGCAATGCGGAGAAATTACTGTTTGTGCATTTACAAAATTCATTGATTTTTGCCATTGAAAAACATCATGTTATTCATATACCAGAAATGATTGAAGCTACTGACTGAAGGAAAGGAGCTGGCATCTCACTCTCTTTGAATCTTCTTTATCATGCTAAGAGGAGCAGGAAAAAGCAAAAAATTTCAGAATTGCACCTTGCAATGCGGAGAAATTACTGTTTGTGCATTTACAATATTCATTGATTTTTGCCATTGAAAAACGTCCAGAAATGATTGAAGCTACTGACTGAATGAAAGGAGCTGGCATCTCACTCTCTTTGAATCTTCTTTATCATGCTAAGAGGAGCAGGAAAAAGCAAAAAATTTCAGAATTGCACCTTGCAATGCGGAGAAATTACTGTTTGTGCATTTACAATATTCATTGATTTTTGCGATTGAAAAACATCATGTTATTCATATACCAGAAATGATTGAAGCTACTGACTGAATGAAAGGAGCTGGCATCTCATTCTCTTTGAATCTTCTTTATCATGCTAAGAGGAGCAGGAAAAAGTAAAAAATTTCAGAATTGCACCTTGCAATGCGGAGAAATTACTGTTTGTGCATTTACAATATTCAATGATTTTTGCCATTGAAAAACGTCCAGAAATGATTGAAGCTACTGACTGAATGAAAGGAGCTGGCATCTCACTCTCTTTGAATCTTGTTTATCATGCTAAGAGGAGCAGGAAAAAGCAAAAAATTTCAGAATTGCACCTTGCAATGCGGAGAAAATACTGTTTGTGCATTTACAATATTCATTGATTTTTGCCATTGAAAAACGTCCAGAAATGATTGAAGCTACTGACTGAATGAAAGGAGCTGGCATCTCACTCTCTTTGAATCTTCTTTATCATGCTAAGAGGAGCAGGAAAAAGCCAAAAATTTCAGAATTGCACCTTGCAATGCGGAGAAATTACTGTTTGTGCATTTACAATATTCATTGATTTTTTCTATTGAAAAACATCATGTTATTCATATACCAGAAATGATTGAAGCTACTGACTGAATGAAAGGAGCTGGCATCTCACTCTCTTTGAATCTTCTTTATCATGCTAAGAGGAGCAGGAAAAAGCAAAAAATTTCAGAATTGCACCTTGCAATGCGGAGAAATTGCAGTTTGTGCATTTACAATATTCATTGATTTTTGCCATTGAAAAACGTCCAGAAATGATTGAAGCTACTGACTGAATGAAAGGAGCTGGCATCTCACTCTCTTTGAATCTTCTTTATCATGCTAAGAGGAGCAGGAAAAAGCAAAAAATTTCAGAATTGCACCTTGCAATGCGGAGAAATTACTGTTGTGCATTTACAATATTCATTGATTTTTGCCATTGAAAAACATCATGTTATTCATATACCAGAAATGATTGAAGCTACTGACTGAATGAAAGGAGCTGGCATCTCACTCTCTTTGAATCTTCTTTATCATGCTAAGAGGAGCAGGAAAAAGCAAAAAATTTCAGAATTGCACCTTGCAATGCGGAGAAATTGCAGTTTGTGCATTTACAATATTCATTGATTTTTGCCATTGAAAAACGTCCAGAAATGATTGAAGCTACTGACTGAATGAAAGGAGCTGGCATCTCACACTCTTTGAATCTTCTTTATCATGCTAAGAGGAGCAGGAAAAAGCAAAAAATTTCAGAATTGCACCTTGCAATGCGGAGAAATTACTGTTTGTGCATTTACAATATTCATTGATTTTTGCCATTGAAAAACGTCCAGAAATGATTGAAGCTACTGACTGAATGAAAGGAGCTGGCATCTCACTCTCTTTGAATCTTCTTTATCATGCTAAGAGGAGCAGGAAAAAGCAAAAAATTTCAGAATTGCACCTTGCAATGCGGAGAAATTACTGTTTGTGCATTTACAATATTCATTGATTTTTGCCATTGAAAAATGTCCAGAAATGATTGAAGCTACTGACTGAATGAAAGGAGCTGGCATCTCACTCTCTTTGAATCTTCTTTATCATGCTAAGAGGAGCAGGAAAAAGCAAAAAATTTCAGAATTGCGCCTTGCAATGCGGAGAAATTACTGTTTGTGCATTTACAAAATTCATTGATTTTTGCCTTTGAAAAACATCATGTTATTCATATACCAGAAATGATTGAAGCTACTGACTGAAGGAAAGGATCTGGCATCTCACTCTCTTTGAATCTTCTTTGTCATGCTAAGAGGAGCAGGAAAAAGCAAAAAATTTCAGAATTGCACCTTGCAATGCGGAGAAATTACTGTTTGTGCATTTACAATATTCATTGATTTTTGCCATTGAAAAACGTCCAGAAATGATTGAAGCTACTGACTGAATGAAAGGAGCTGGCATCTCACTCTCTTTGAATCTTCTTTATCATGCTAAGAGGAGCAGGAAAAAGCAAAACATTTCAGAATTGCACCTTGCAATGCGGAGAAATTACTGTTTGTGCATTTACAATATTCATTGATTTTTGCGATTGAAAAACATCATGTTATTCATTTACCAGAAATGATTGAAGCTACTGACTGAATGAAAGGAGCTGGCATCTCACTCTCTTTGAATCTTCTTTATCATGCTAAGAGGAGCAGGAAAAAGTAAAAAATTTCAGAATTGCACCTTGCAATGCGGAGAAATTACTGTTTGTGCATTTACAATATTCAATGATTTTTGCCATTGAAAAACGTCCAGAAATGATTGAAGCTACTGACTGAATGAAAGGAGCTGGCATCTCACTCTCTTTGAATCTTCTTTATCATGCTAAGAGGAGCAGGAAAAAGCAAAAAATTTCAGAATTGCACCTTGCAATGCGGAGAAATTACTGTTTGTGCATTTACAATATTCATTGATTTTTGCCATTGAAAAACGTCCAGAAATGATTGAAGCTACTGACTGAATGAAAGGAGCTGGCATCTCACTCTCTTTGAATCTTCTTTATCATGCTAAGAGGAGCAGGAAAAAGCAAAAAATTTCAGAATTGCGCCTTGCAATGCGGAGAAATTACTGTTTGTGCATTTACAAAATTCATTGATTTTTGCCATTGAAAAACATCATGTTATTCATATACCAGAAATGATTGAAGCTACTGACTGAAGGAAAGGATCTGGCATCTCACTCTCTTTGAATCTTCTTTGTCATGCTAAGAGGAGCAGGAAAAAGCAAAAAATTTCAGAATTGCACCTTGCAATGCGGAGAAATTACTGTTTGTGCATTTACAATATTCATTGATTTTTGCCATTGAAAAACGTCCAGAAATGATTGAAGCTACTGACTGAATGAAAGGAGCTGGCATCTCACTCTCTTTGAATCTTCTTTATCATGCTAAGAGGAGCAGGAAAAAGCAAAACATTTCAGAATTGCACCTTGCAATGCGGAGAAATTACTGTTTGTGCATTTACAATATTCATTGATTTTTGCGATTGAAAAACATCATGTTATTCATATACCAGAAATGATTGAAGCTACTGACTGAATGAAAGGAGCTGGCATCTCACTCTCTTTGAATCTTCTTTATCATGCTAAGAGGAGCAGGAAAAAGTAAAAAATTTCAGAATTGCACCTTGCAATGCGGAGAAATTACTGTTTGTGCATTTACAATATTCAATGATTTTTGCCATTGAAAAACGTCCAGAAATGATTGAAGCTACTGACTGAATGAAAGGAGCTGGCATCTCACTCTCTTTGAATCTTCTTTATCATGCTAAGAGGAGCAGGAAAAAGCAAAAAATTTCAGAATTGCACCTTGCAATGCGGAGAAATTACTGTTTGTGCATTTACAATATTCATTGATTTTTGCCATTGAAAAACGTCCAGAAATGATTGAAGCTACTGACTGAATGAAAGGAGCTGGCATCTCACTCTCTTTGAATCTTCTTTATCATGCTAAGAGGAGCAGGAAAAAGCAAAAAATTTCAGAATTGCGCCTTGCAATGCGGAGAAATTACTGTTTGTGCATTTACAAAATTCATTGATTTTTGCCATTGAAAAACATCATGTTATTCATATACCAGAAATGATTGAAGCTACTGACTGAAGGAAAGGATCTGGCATCTCACTCTCTTTGAATCTTCTTTGTCATGCTAAGAGGAGCAGGAAAAAGCAAAAAATTTCAGAATTGCACCTTGCAATGCGGAGAAATTACTGTTTGTGCATTTACAATATTCATTGATTTTTGCCATTGAAAAACGTCCAGAAATGATTGAAGCTACTGACTGAATGAAAGGAGCTGGCATCTCACTCTCTTTGAATCTTCTTTATCATGCTAAGAGGAGCAGGAAAAAGCAAAACATTTCAGAATTGCACCTTGCAATGCGGAGAAATTACTGTTTGTGCATTTACAATATTCATTGATTTTTGCGATTGAAAAACATCATGTTATTCATATACCAGAAATGATTGAAGCTACTGACTGAATGAAAGGAGCTGGCATCTCACTCTCTTTGAATCTTCTTTATCATGCTAAGAGGAGCAGGAAAAAGTAAAAAATTTCAGAATTGCACCTTGCAATGCGGAGAAATTACTGTTTGTGCATTTACAATATTCAATGATTTTTGCCATTGAAAAACGTCCAGAAATGATTGAAGCTACTGACTGAATGAAAGGAGCTGGCATCTCACTCTCTTTGAATCTTCTTTATCATGCTAAGAGGAGCAGGAAAAAGCAAAAAATTTCAGAATTGCACCTTGCAATGCGGAGAAATTACTGTTTGTGCATTTACAATATTCATTGATTTTTGCCATTGAAAAACATCATGTTATTCATATACCAGAAATGATTGAAGCTACTGACTGAATGAAAGGAGCTGGCATCTCACTCTCTTTGAATCTTCTTTATCATGCTAAGAGGAGCAGGAAAAAGTAAAAAATTTCAGAATTGCACCTTGCAATGCGGAGAAATTACTGTTTGTGCATTTACAATATTCAATGATTTTTGCCATTGAAAAACGTCCAGAAATGATTGAAGCTACTGACTGAATGAAAGGAGCTGGCATCTCACTCTCTTTGAATCTTCTTTATCATGCTAAGAGGAGAAGGAAAAAGCAAAAAATTTCAGAATTGCACCTTGCAATGCGGAGAAATTACTGTTTGTGCATTTACAATATTCATTGATTTTTGCCATTGAAAAACGTCCAGAAATGATTGAAGCTACTGACTGAATGAAAGGAGCTGGCATCTCACTCTCTTTGAATCTTCTTTATCATGCTAAGAGGAGCAGGAAAAAGCAAAAAATTTCAGAATTGCGCCTTGCAATGCGGAGAAATTACTGTTTGTGCATTTACAAAATTCATTGATTTTTGCCATTGAAAAACATCATGTTATTCATATACCAGAAATGATTGAAGCTACTGACTGAAGGAAAGGATCTGGCATCTCACTCTCTTTGAATCTTCTTTGTCATGCTAAGAGGAGCAGGAAAAAGCAAAAAATTTCAGAATTGCACCTTGCAATGCGGAGAAATTACTGTTTGTGCATTTACAATATTCATTGATTTTTGCCATTGAAAAACGTCCAGAAATGATTGAAGCTACTGACTGAATGAAAGGAGCTGGCATCTCACTCTCTTTGAATCTTCTTTATCATGCTAAGAGGAGCAGGAAAAAGCAAAACATTTCAGAATTGCACCTTGCAATGCGGAGAAATTACTGTTTGTGCATTTACAATATTCATTGATTTTTGCGATTGAAAAACATCATGTTATTCATATACCAGAAATGATTGAAGCTACTGACTGAATGAAAGGAGCTGGCATCTCACTCTCTTTGAATCTTCTTTATCATGCTAAGAGGAGCAGGAAAAAGTAAAAAATTTCAGAATTGCACCTTGCAATGCGGAGAAATTACTGTTTGTGCATTTACAATATTCAATGATTTTTGCCATTGAAAAACGTCCAGAAATGATTGAAGCTACTGACTGAATGAAAGGAGCTGGCATCTCACTCTCTTTGAATCTTCTTTATCATGCTAAGAGGAGCAGGAAAAAGCAAAAAATTTCAGAATTGCACCTTGCAATGCGGAGAAATTACTGTTTGTGCATTTACAATATTCATTGATTTTTGCCATTGAAAAGCATCATGTTATTCATATACCAGAAATGATTGAAGCTACTGACTGAATGAAAGGAGCTGGCATCTCACTCTCTTTGAATCTTCTTTATCATGCTAAGAGGAGCAGGAAAAAGCAAAAAATTTCAGAATTGCACCTTGCAATGCGGAGAAATTGCAGTTTGTGCATTTACAATATTCATTGATTTTTGCCATTGAAAAACGTCCAGAAATGATTGAAGCTACTGACTGAATGAAAGGAGCTGGCATCTCACTCTCTTTGAATCTTCTTTATCATGCTAAGAGGAGCAGGAAAAAGCAAAAAATTTCAGAATTGCACCTTGCAATGCGGAGAAATTACTGTTTGTGCATTTACAATATTCATTGATTTTTGCCATTGAAAAACGTCCAGAAATGATTGAAGCTACTGACTGAATGAAAGGAGCTGGCATATCACTCTCTTTGAATCTTCTTTATCATGCTAAGAGGAGCAGGAAAAAGCAAAAAATTTCAGAATTGCACCTTGCAATGCGGAGAAATTACTGTTTGTGCATTTACAATATTCATTGATTTTTGCCATTGAAAAATGTCCAGAAATGATTGAAGCTACTGACTGAATGAAAGGAGCTGGCATCTCACTCTCTTTGAATCTTCTTTATCATGCTAAGAGGAGCAGGAAAAAGCAAAAAATTTCAGAATTGCGCCTTGCAATGCGGAGAAATTACTGTTTGTGCATTTACAAAATTCATTGATTTTTGCCATTGAAAAACATCATGTTATTCATATACCAGAAATGATTGAAGCTACTGACTGAAGGAAAGGATCTGGCATCTCACTCTCTTTGAATCTTCTTTGTCATGCTAAGAGGAGCAGGAAAAAGCAAAAAATTTCAGAATTGCACCTTGCAATGCGGAGAAATTACTGTTTGTGCATTTACAATATTCATTGATTTTTGCCATTGAAAAACGTCCAGAAATGATTGAAGCTACTGACTGAATGAAAGGAGCTGGCATCTCACTCTCTTTGAATCTTCTTTATCATGCTAAGAGGAGCAGGAAAAAGCAAAACATTTCAGAATTGCACCTTGCAATGCGGAGAAATTACTGTTTGTGCATTTACAATATTCATTGATTTTTGCGATTGAAAAACATCATGTTATTCATATACCAGAAATGATTGAAGCTACTGACTGAATGAAAGGAGCTGGCATCTCACTCTCTTTGAATCTTCTTTATCATGCTAAGAGGAGCAGGAAAAAGTAAAAAATTTCAGAATTGCACCTTGCAATGCGGAGAAATTACTGTTTGTGCATTTACAATATTCAATGATTTTTGCCATTGAAAAACGTCCAGAAATGATTGAAGCTACTGACTGAATGAAAGGAGCTGGCATCTCACTCTCTTTGAATCTTCTTTATCATGCTAAGATTAGCAGGAAAAAGCAAAAAATTTCAGAATTGCACCTTGCAATGCGGAGAAATTACTGTTTGTGCATTTACAATATTCATTGATTTTTGCCATTGAAAAACGTCCAGAAATGATTGAAGCTACTGACTGAATGAAAGGAGCTGGCATCTCACTCTCTTTGAATCTTCTTTATCATGCTAAGAGGAGCAGGAAAAAGCAAAAAATTTCAGAATTGCACCTTGCAATGCGGAGAAATTACTGTTTGTGCATTTACAATATTCATTGATTTTTGCCATTGAAAAATGTCCAGAAATGATTGAAGCTACTGACTGAATGAAAGGAGCTGGCATCTCACTCTCTTTGAATCTTCTTTATCATGCTAAGAGGAGCAGGAAAAAGCAAAAAATTTCAGAATTGCGCCTTGCAATGCGGAGAAATTACTGTTTGTGCATTTACAAAATTCATTGATTTTTGCCATTGAAAAACATCATGTTATTCATATACCAGAAATGATTGAAGCTACTGACTGAAGGAAAGGATCTGGCATCTCACTCTCTTTGAATCTTCTTTGTCATGCTAAGAGGAGCAGGAAAAAGCAAAAAAATTCAGAATTGCACCTTGCAATGCGGAGAAATTACTGTTTGTGCATTTACAATATTCATTGATTTTTGCCATTGAAAAACGTCCAGAAATGATTGAAGCTACTGACTGAATGAAAGGAGCTGGCATCTCACTCTCTTTGAATCTTCTTTATCATGCTAAGAGGAGCAGGAAAAAGCAAAACATTTCAGAATTGCACCTTGCAATGCGGAGAAATTACTGTTTGTGCATTTACAATATTCATTGATTTTTGCCATTGAAAAACATCATGTTATTCATATACCAGAAATGATTGAAGCTACTGACTGAATGAAAGGAGCTGGCATCTCACTCTCTTTGAATCTTCTTTACCATGCTAAGAGGAGCAGGAAAAAGCAAAAAATTTCAGAATTGCACCTTGCAATGCGGAGAAATTACTGTTTGTGCATTTACAATATTCATTGATTTTTGCCATTGAAAAACGTCCAGAAATGATTGAAGCTACTGACTGAATGAAAGGAGCTGGCATCTCACTCTCTTTGAATCTTCTTTATCATGCTAAGAGGAGCAGGAAAAAGCAAAAAATTTCAGAATTGCACCTTGCAATGCGGAGAAATTACTGTTTGTGCATTTACAATATTCATTGATTTTTGCCATTGAAAAACATCATGTTATTCATATACCAGAAATGATTGAAGCTACTGACTGAATGAAAGGAGCTGGCATCTCACTCTCTTTGAATCTTCTTTATCATGCTAAGAGGAGCAGGAAAAAGTAAAAAATTTCAGAATTGCACCTTGCAATGCGGAGAAATTACTGTTTGTGCATTTATAATATTCAATGATTTTTGCCATTGAAAAACGTCCAGAAATGATTGAAGCTACTGACTGAACGAAAGGAGCTGGCATCTCACTCTCTTTGAATCTTCTTTATCATGCTAAGAGGAGCAGGAAAAAGCAAAAAATTTCAGAATTGCACCTTGCAATGCGGAGAAATTACTGTTTGTGCATTTACAATATTCATTGATTTTTGCCATTGAAAAACATCATGTTATTCATATACCAGAAATGTTTGAAGCTACTGACTGAATGAAAGGAGCTGGCATCTCACTCTCTTTGAATCTTCTTTATCATGCTAAGAAGAGCAGGAAAAAGCAAAAAATTTCAGAATTGCACCTTGCAATGCGGAGAAATTACTGTTTGTGCATTTACAATATTCAATGATTTTTGCCATTGAAAAACGTCCAGAAATGATTGAAGCTACTGACTGAATGAAAGGAGCTGGCATCTCACTCTCTTTGAATCTTGTTTATCATGCTAAGAGGAGCAGGAAAAAGCAAAAAATTTCAGAATTGCACCTTGCAATGCGGAGAAATTACTGTTTGTGAATTTAAAATATTCATTGATTTTTGCCATTGAAAAACGTCCAGAAATGATTGAAGCTACTGACTGAATGAAAGGAGCTGGCATCTCACTCTCTTTGAATCTTCTTTATCATGCTAAGAGGAGCAGGAAAAAGCAAAAAATTTCAGAATTGCGCCTTGCAATGCGGAGAAATTACTGTTTGTGCATTTACAATATTCATTGATTTTTGCTATTGAAAAACATCATGTTATTCATATACCAGAAATGATTGAAGCTACTGACTGAATGAAAGGAGCTGGCATCTCACTCTCTTTGAATCTTCTTTATCATGCTAAGAGGAGCAGGAAAAAGCAAAAAATTTCAGAATTGCACTTTGCAATGCGGAGAAATTATAGTTTGTGCATTTACAATATTCATTGATTTTTGCCATTGAAAAACGTCCAGAAATGATTGAAGCTACTGACTGAATGAAAGGAGCTGGCATCTCATTCTCTTTGAATCTTCTTTATCATGCTAAGAGGAGCAGGAAAAAGTAAAAAATTTCAGAATTGCACCTTGCAATGCGGAGAAATTACTGTTTGTGCATTTACAATATTCAATGATTTTTGCCATTGAAAAACGTCCAGAAATGATTGAAGCTACTGACTGAATGAAAGGAGCTGGCATCTCACTCTCTTTGAATCTTGTTTATCATGCTAAGAGGAGCAGGAAAAAGCAAAAAATTTCAGAATTGCACCTTGGAATGCGGAGAAATTACTGTTTGTGCATTTACAATATTCATTGATTTTTGCCATTGAAAAACGTCCAGAAATGATTGAAGCTACTGACTGAATGAAAGGAGCTGGCATCTCACTCTCTTTGAATCTTCTTTATCATGCTAAGAGGAGCAGGAAAAAGCCAAAAATTTCAGAATTGCACCTTGCAATGCGGAGAAATTACTGTTTGTGCATTTACAATATTCATTGATTTTTGCTATTGAAAAACATCATGTTATTCATATACCAGAAATGATTGAAGCTACTGACTGAATGAAAGGAGCTGGCATCTCACTCTCTTTGAATCTTCTTTATCATGCTAAGAGGAGCAGGAAAAAGCAAAAAATTTCAGAATTGCACCTTGCAATGCGGAGAAATTGCAGTTTGTGCATTTACAATATTCATTGATTTTTGCCATTGAAAAACGTCCAGAAATGATTGAAGCTACTGACTGAAGGAAAGGAGCTGGCATCTCACTCTCTTTGAATCTTCTTTATCATGCTAAGAGGAGCAGGAAAAAGCTAAAAATTTCAGAATTGCACCTTGCAATGCGGAGAAATTACTGTTTGTGCATTTACAATATTCATTGATTTTTGCCATTGAAAAACATCATGTTATTCATATACCAGAAATGATTGAAGCTACTGACTGAATGAAAGGAGCTGGCATCTCACTCTCTTTGAATCTTCTTTATCATGCTAAGAGGAGCAGGAAAAAGCAAAAAATTTCAGAATTGCACCTTGCAATGCGGAGAAATTGCAGTTTGTGCATTTACAATATTCATTGATTTTTGCCATTGAAAAACGTCCAGAAATGATTGAAGCTACTGACTGAATGAAAGGAGCTGGCATCTCACTCTCTTTGAATCTTCTTTATCATGCTAAGAGGAGCAGGAAAAAGCAAAAAATTTCAGAATTGCACCTTGCAATGCGGAGAAATTACTGTTTGTGCATTTACAATATTCATTGATTTTTTGCCATTGAAAAACGTCCAGAAATGATTGAAGCTACTGACTGAATGAAAGGAGCTGGCATCTCACTCTCTTTGAATCTTCTTTATCATGCTAAGAGGAGCAGGAAAAAGCAAAAAATTTCAGAATTGCACCTTGCAATGCGGAGAAATTACTGTTTGTGCATTTACAATATTCATTGATTTTTGCCATTGAAAAATGTCCAGAAATGATTGAAGCTACTGACTGAATGAAAGGAGCTGGCATCTCACTCTCTTTGAATCTTCTTTATCATGCTAAGAGGAGCAGGAAAAAGCAAAAAATTTCAGAATTGCGCCTTGCAATGCGGAGAAATTACTGTTTGTGCATTTACAAAATTCATTGATTTTTGCCATTGAAAAACATCATGTTATTCATATACCAGAAATGATTGAAGCTACTGACTGAAGGAAAGGATCTGTCATCTCACTCTCTTTGAATCTTCTTTGTCATGCTAAGAGGAGCAGGAAAAAGCAAAAAATTTCAGAATTGCACCTTGCAATGCGGAGAAATTACTGTTTGTGCATTTACAATATTCATTGATTTTTGCCATTGAAAAACGTCCAGAAATGATTGAAGCTACTGACTGAATGAAAGGAGCTGGCATCTCACTCTCTTTGAATCTTCTTTATCATGCTAAGAGGAGCAGGAAAAAGCAAAACATTTCAGAATTGCAACTTGCAATGCGGAGAAATTACTGTTTGTGCATTTACAATATTCATTGATTTTTGCGATTGAAAAACATCATGTTATTCATATACCAGAAATGATTGAAGCTACTGACTGAATGAAAGGAGCTGGCATCTCACTCTCTTTGAATCTTCTTTATCATGCTAAGAGGAGCAGGAAAAAGTAAAAAATTTCAGAATTGCACCTTGCAATGCGGAGAAATTACTGTTTGTGCATTTACAATATTCAATGATTTTTGCCATTGAAAAACGTCCAGAAATGATTGAAGCTACTGACTGAATGAAAGGAGCTGGCATCTCACTCTCTTTGAATCTTCTTTATCATGCTAAGAGGAGCAGGAAAAAGCAAAAAATTTCAGAATTGCACCTTGCAATGCGGAGAAATTACTGTTTGTGCATTTACAATATTCATTGATTTTTGCCATTGAAAAACGTCCAGAAATGATTGAAGCTACTGACTGAATGAAAGGAGCTGGCATCTCACTCTCTTTGAATCTTCTTTATCATGCTAAGAGGAGCAGGAAAAAGCAAAAAATTTCAGAATTGCACCTTGCAATGCGGAGAAATTACTGTTTGTGCATTTACAATATTCATTGATTTTTGCCATTGAAAAATGTCCAGAAATGATTGAAGCTACTGACTGAATGAAAGGAGCTGGCATCTCACTCTCTTTGAATCTTCTTTATCATGCTAAGAGGAGCAGGAAAAAGCAAAAAATTTCAGAATTGCGCCTTGCAATGCGGAGAAATTACTGTTTGTGCATTTACAAAATTCATTGATTTTTGCCATTGAAAAACATCATGTTATTCATATACCAGAAATGATTGAAGCTACTGACTGAAGGAAAGGAGCTGGCATCTCACTCTCTTTGAATCTTCTTTATCATGCTAAGAGGAGCAGGAAAAAGCAAAAAATTTCAGAATTGCACCTTGCAATGCGGAGAAATTACTGTTTGTGCATTTACAATATTCATTGATTTTTGCCATTGAAAAACGTCCAGAAATGATTGAAGCTACTGACTGAATGAAAGGAGCTGGCATCTCACTCTCTTTGAATCTTCTTTATCATGCTAAGAGGAGCAGGAAAAAGCAAAAAATTTCAGAATTGCACCTTGCAATGCGGAGAAATTACTGTTTGTGCATTTACAATATTCATTGATTTTTGCGATTGAAAAACATCATGTTATTCATATACCAGAAATGATTGAAGCTACTGACTGAATGAAAGGAGCTGGCATCTCATTCTCTTTGAATCTTCTTTATCATGCTAAGAGGAGCAGGAAAAAGTAAAAAATTTCAAAATTGCACCTTGCAATGCGGAGAAATTACTGTTTGTGCATTTACAATATTCAATGATTTTTGCCATTGAAAAACGTCCAGAAATGATTGAAGCTACTGACTGAATGAAAGGAGCTGGCATCTCACTCTCTTTGAATCTTGTTTATCATGCTAAGAGGAGCAGGAAAAGGCAAAAAATTTCAGAATTGCACCTTGCAATGCGGAGAAATTACTGTTTGTGCATTTACAATATTCATTGATTTTTGCCATTGAAAAACGTCCAGAAATGATTGAAGCTACTGACTGAATGAAAGGAGCTGGCATCTCACTCTCTTTGAATCTAGTTTATCATGCTAAGAGGAGCAGGAAAAAGCCAAAAATTTCAGAATTGCACCTTGCAATGCGGAGAAATTACTGTTTGTGCATTTACAATATTCATTGATTTTTGCTATTGAAAAACATCATGTTATTCATATACCAGAAATGATTGAATCTACTGACTGAATGAAAGGAGCTGGCATCTCACTCTCTTTGAATCTTCTTTATCATGCTAAGAGGAGCAGGAAAAAGCAAAAAATTTCAGAATTGCACCTTGCAATGCGGAGAAATTGCAGTTTGTGCATTTACAATATTCATTGATTTTTGCCATTGAAAAACGTCCAGAAATGATTGAAGCTACTGACTGAAGGAAAGGAGCTGGCATCTCACTCTCTTTGAATCTTCTTTATCATGCTAAGAGGAGCAGGAAAAAGCAAAAAATTTCAGAATTGCACCTTGCAATGCGGAGAAATTACTGTTTGTGCATTTACAATATTCATTGATTTTTGCCATTGAAAAACATCATGTTATTCATATACCAGAAATGATTGAAGCTACTGACTGAATGAAAGGAGCTGGCATCTCACTCTCTTTGAATCTTCTTTATCATGCTAAGAGGAGCAGGAAAAAGCAAAAAATTTCAGAATTGCACCTTGCAATGCGGAGAAATTACTGTTTGTGCATTTACAATATTCATTGATTTTTGCCATTGAAAAACGTCCAGAAATGATTGAAGCTACTGACTGAATGAAAGGAGCTGGCATCTCACTCTCTTTGAATCTTCTTTATCATGCTAAGAGGAGCAGGAAAAAGCAAAACATTTCAGAATTGCACCTTGCAATGCGGAGAAATTACTGTTTGTGCATTTACAATATTCATTGATTTTTGCGATTGAAAAACATCATGTTATTCATATACCAGAAATGATTGAAGCTACTGACTGAATGAAAGGAGCTGGCATCTCACTCTCTTTGAATCTTCTTTATCATGCTAAGAGGAGCAGGAAAAAGTAAAAAATTTCAGAATTGCACCTTGCAATGCGGAGAAATTACTGTTTGTGCATTTACAATATTCAATGATTTTTGCCATTGAAAAACGTCCAGAAATGATTGAAGCTACTGACTGAATGAAAGGAGCTGGCATCTCACTCTCTTTGAATCTTCTTTATCATGCTAAGAGGAGCAGGAAAAAGCAAAAAATTTCAGAATTGCACCTTGCAATGCGGAGAAATTACTGTTTGTGCATTTACAATATTCATTGATTTTTGCCATTGAAAAACGTCCAGAAATGATTGAAGCTACTGACTGAATGAAAGGAGCTGGCATCTCACTCTCTTTGAATCTTCTTTATCATGCTAAGAGGAGCAGGAAAAAGCAAAAAATTTCAGAATTGCACCTTGCAATGCGGAGAAATTACTGTTTGTGCATTTACAATATTCATTGATTTTTGCCATTGAAAAATGTCCAGAAATGATTGAAGCTACTGACTGAATGAAAGGAGCTGGCATCTCACTCTCTTTGAATCTTCTTTATCATGCTAAGAGGAGCAGGAAAAAGCAAAAAATTTCAGAATTGCGCCTTGCAATGCGGAGAAATTACTGTTTGTGCATTTACAAAATTCATTGATTTTTGCCATTGAAAAACATCATGTTATTCATATACCAGAAATGATTGAAGCTACTGACTGAAGGAAAGGATCTGGCATCTCACTCTCTTTGAATCTTCTTTCTCATGCTAAGAGGAGCAGGAAAAAGCAAAAAATTTCAGAATTGCACCTTGCAATGCGGAGAAATTACTGTTTGTGCATTTACAATATTCATTGATTTTTGCCATTGAAAAACGTCCAGAAATGATTGAAGCTACTGACTGAATGAAAGGAGCTGGCATCTCACTCTCTTTGAATCTTCTTTATCATGCTAAGAGGAGCAGGAAAAAGCAAAACATTTCAGAATTGCACCTTGCAATGCGGAGAAATTACTGTTTGTGCATTTACAATATTCATTGATTTTTGCGATTGAAAAACATCATGTTATTCATATACCAGAAATGATTGAAGCTACTGACTGAATGAAAGGAGCTGGCATCTCACTCTCTTTGAATCTTCTTTATCATGCTAAGAGGAGCAGGAAAAAGTAAAAAATTTCAGAATTGCACCTTGCAATGCGGAGAAATTACTGTTTGTGCATTTACAATATTCAATGATTTTTGCCATTGAAAAACGTCCAGAAATGATTGAAGCTACTGACTGAATGAAAGGAGCTGGCATCTCACTCTCTTTGAATCTTCTTTATCATGCTAAGAGGAGCAGGAAAAAGCAAAAAATTTCAGAATTGCACCTTGCAATGCGGAGAAATTACTGTTTGTGCATTTACAATATTCATTGATTTTTGCCATTGAAAAACATCATGTTATTCATATACCAGAAATGATTGAAGCTACTGACTGAATGAAAGGAGCTGGCATCTCACTCTCTTTGAATCTTCTTTATCATGCTAAGAGGAGCAGGAAAAAGCAAAAAATTTCAGAATTGCACCTTGCAATGCGGAGAAATTGCAGTTTGTGCATTTACAATATTCATTGATTTTTGCCATTGAAAAACGTCCAGAAATGATGGAAGCTACTGACTGAATGAAAGGAGCTGGCATCTCACTCTCTTTGAATCTTCTTTATCATGCTAAGAGGAGCAGGAAAAAGCAAAACATTTCAGAATTGCACCTTGCAATGCGGAGAAATTACTGTTTGTGCATTTACAATATTCATTGATTTTTGCCATTGAAAAACGTCCAGAAATGATTGAAGCTACTGACTGAATGAAAGGAGCTGGCATCTCACTCTCTTTGAATCTTCTTTATCATGCTAAGAGGAGCAGGAAAAAGCAAAAAATTTCAGAATTGCACCTTGCAATGCGGAGAAATTACTGTTTGTGCATTTACAATATTCATTGATTTTTGCCATTGAAAAATGTCCAGAAATGATTGAAGCTACTGACTGAATGAAAGGAGCTGGCATCTCACTCTCTTTGAATCTTCTTTATCATGCTAAGAGGAGCAGGAAAAAGCAAAAAATTTCAGAATTGCGCCTTGCAATGCGGAGAAATTACTGTTTGTGCATTTACAAAATTCATTGATTTTTGCCATTGAAAAACATCATGTTATTCATATACCAGAAATGATTGAAGCTACTGACTGAAGGAAAGGATCTGGCATCTCACTCTCTTTGAATCTTCTTTGTCATGCTAAGAGGAGCAGGAAAAAGCAAAAAATTTCAGAATTGCACCTTGCAATGCGGAGAAATTACTGTTTGTGCATTTACAATATTCATTGATTTTTGCCATTGAAAAACGTCCAGAAATGATTGAAGCTACTGACTGAATGAAAGGAGCTGGCATCTTACTCTCTTTGAATCTTCTTTATCATGCTAAGAGGAGCAGGAAAAAGCAAAAAATTTCAGAATTGCACCTTGCAATGCGGAGAAATTACTGTTTGTGCATTTACAATATTCATTGATTTTTGCCATTGAAAAACGTCCAGAAATGATTGAAGCTACTGACTGAATGAAAGGAGCTGGCATCTCACTCTCTTTGAATCTTCTTTATCATGCTAAGAGGAGCAGGAAAAAGCAAAAAATTTCAGAATTGCACCTTGCAATGCGGAGAAATTACTGTTTGTGCATTTACAATATTCATTGATTTTTGCCATTGAAAAATGTCCAGAAATGATTGAAGCTACTGACTGAATGAAAGGAGCTGGCATCTCAATCTCTTTGAATCTTCTTTATCATGCTAAGAGGAGCAGGAAAAAGCAAAAAATTTCAGAATTGCGCCTTGCAATGCGGAGAAATTACTGTTTGTGCATTTACAAAATTCATTGATTTTTGCCATTGAAAAACATCATGTTATTCATATACCAGAAATGATTGAAGCTACTGACTGAAGGAAAGGATCTGGCATCTCACTCTCTTTGAATCTTCTTTGTCATGCTAAGAGGAGCAGGAAAAAGCAAAAAATTTCAGAATTGCACCTTGCAATGCGGAGAAATTACTGTTTGTGCATTTACAATATTCATTGATTTTTGCGATTGAAAAACATCATGTTATTCATATACCAGAAATGATTGAAGCTACTGACTGAATGAAAGGAGCTGGCATCTCACTCTCTTTGAATCTTCTTTATCATGCTAAGAGGAGCAGGAAAAAGTAAAAAATTTCAGAATTGCACCTTGCAATGCGGAGAAATTACTGTTTGTGCATTTACAATATTCAATGATTTTTGCCATTGAAAAACGTCCAGAAATGATTGAAGCTACTGACTGAATGAAAGGAGCTGGCATCTCACTCTCTTTGAATCTTCTTTATCATGCTAAGAGGAGCAGGAAAAAGCAAAAAATTTCAGAATTGCACCTTGCAATGCGGAGAAATTACTGTTTGTGCATTTACAATATTCATTGATTTTTGCCATTGAAAAACGTCCAGAAATGATTGAAGCTACTGACTGAATGAAAGGAGCTGGCATCTCACTCTCTTTGAATCTTCTTTATCATGCTAAGAGGAGCAGGAAAAAGCAAAAAATTTCAGAATTGCACCTTGCAATGCGGAGAAATTACTGTTTGTGCATTTACAATATTCATTGATATTTGCCATTGAAAAACATCATGTTATTCATATACCAGAAATGATTGAAGCTACTGACTGAATGAAAGGAGCTGGCATCTCACTCTCTTTGAATCTTCTTTATCATGCTAAGAGGAGCAGGAAAAAGTAAAAAATTTCAGAATTGCACCTTGCAATGCGGAGAAATTACTGTTTGTGCATTTATAATATTCAATGATTTTTGCCATTGAAAAACGTCCAGAAATGATTGAAGCTACTGACTGAACGAAAGGAGCTGGCATCTCACTCTCTTTGAGTCTTCTTTATCATGCTAAGAGGAGCAGGAAAAAGCAAAAAATTTCAGAATTGCACCTTGCAATGCGGAGAAATTACTGTTTGTGCATTTACAATATTCATTGATTTTTGCCATTGAAAAACATCATGTTATTCATATACCAGAAATGTTTGAAGCTACTGACTGAATGAAAGGAGCTGGCATCTCACTCTTTGAATCTTCTTTATCATGCTAAGAGGAGCAGGAAAAAGCAAAAAATTTCAGAATTGCACCTTGCAATGCGGAGAAATTACTGTTTGTGCATTTACAATATTCAATGATTTTTGCCATTGAAAAACGTCCAGAAATGATTGAAGCTACTGACTGAATGAAAGGAGCTGGCATCTCACTCTCTTTGAATCTTGTTTATCATGCTAAGAGGAGCAGGAAAAAGCAAAAAATTTCAGAATTGCACCTTGCAATGCGGAGAAATTACTGTTTGTGCATTTACAATATTCATTGATTTTTGCCATTGAAAAACGTCCAGAAATGATTGAAGCTACTGACTGAATGAAAGGAGCTGGCATCTCACTCTCTTTGAATCTTCTTTATCATGCTAAGAGGAGCAGGAAAAAGCAAAAAATTTCAGAATTGCACCTTGCAATGCGGAGAAATTATAGTTTGTGCATTTACAATATTCATTGATTTTTGCCATTGAAAAACGTCCAGAAATGATTGAAGCTACTGACTGAATGAAAGGAGCTGGCATCTCACTCTCTTTGAATCTTCTTTATCATGCTAAGAGGAGCAGGAAAAAGCAAAAAATTTCAGAATTGCACCTTGCAATGCGGAGAAATTACTGTTTGTGCATTTACAATATTCATTGATTTTTGCCATTGAAAAACGTCCAGAAATGATTTAAGCTACTGACTGAATGAAAGGAGCTGGCATCTCACTCTCTTTGAATCTTCTTTATCATGCTAAGAGGAGCAGGAAAAAGCAAAAAATTTCAGAATTGCACCTTGCAATGCGGAGAAATTACTGTTTGTGCATTTACAATATTCATTGATTTTTGCTATTGAAAAACATCATGTTATTCATATACCAGAAATGATTGAAGCTACTGACTGAATGAAAGGAGCTGGCATCTCACTCTCTTTGAATCTTCTTTATCATGCTAAGAGGAGCAGGAAAAAGCAAAAAATTTCAGAATTGCACCTTGCAATGCGGAGAAATTACAGTTTGTGCATTTACAATATTCATTGATTTTTGCCATTGAAAAGCGTCCAGAAATGATTGAAGCTACTGACTGAATGAAAGGAGCTGGCATCTCACTCTCTTTGAATCTTCTTTATCATGCTAAGAGGAGCAGGAAAAAGCAAAAAATTTCAGAATTGCACCTTGCAATGCGGAGAAATTACTGTTTGTGCATTTACAATATTCATTGATTTTTGCCATTGAAAAACGTCCAGAAATGATTGAAGGTACTGACTGAATGAAAGGAGCTGGCATCTCACTCACTTTGAATCTTCTTTATCATGCTAAGAGGAGCAGGAAAAAGCAAAAAATTTCAGAATTGCACCTTGCAATGCGGAGAAATTACTGTTTGTGCATTTACAATATTCATTGATTTTTGCCATTGAAAAACGTCCAGAAATGATTGAAGCTACTGACTGAATGAAAGGAGCTGGCATCTCACTCTCTTTGAATCTTCTTTATCATGCTAAGAGGAGCAGGTAAAAGCAAAAAATTTCAGAATTGCACCTTGCAATGCGGAGAAATTACTGTTTGTGCATTTACAATATTCATTGATTTTTGCCATTGAAAAATGTCCAGAAATGATTGAAGCTACTGACTGAATGAAAGGAGCTGGCATCTCACTCTCTTTGAATCTTCTTTATCATGCTAAGAGGAGCAGGAAAAAGCAAAAAATTTCAGAATTGCGCCTTGCAATGCGGAGAAATTACTGTTTGTGCATTTACAAAATTCATTGATTTTTGCCATTGAAAAATATCATGTTATTCATATACCAGAAATGATTGATGTTTTTCAATGGCAAAAATCAATGAATATTGTAAATGCACAAACAGTAATTTCTCCGCATTGCAAGGTGCAATTCTGAAATTTTTTGCTTTTTCCTGCTAATCCTAGCATGATAAAGAAGATTCAAAGAGAGTGAGATGCCAGCTCCTTTCATTCAGTCAGTAGCTTCAAACATTTCTGGACGTTTTTCAATGGCAAAAATCAATGAATATTGTAAATGCACAAACAGTAATATCTCCACATTGCAAGGTGCAATTCTGAAATTTTTTGCTTTTTCCTGTTAATCCTAGCATGATAAAGAAGATTTAAAGAGAGTGAGATGCCAGCTCCTTTCATTCAGTCAGTAGCTTCAAACATTTCTGGTATATGAAAAACATGTTTTTCAATGGCAAAAATCAATGAATATTGTAAATGCACAAACAGTAATATCTCCACATTGCAAGGTGCAATTCTGAAATTTTTTGCTTTTTCCTGCTAATCCTAGCATGATAAAGAAGATTCAAAGAGAGTGAGATGCCAGCTCCTTTCATTCAGTCAGTAGCTTCAAACATTTCTGGTATATGAAAAACATGTTTTTCAATGGCAAAAATCAATGAATATTGTAAATGCACAAACAGTAATATCTCCACATTGCAAGGTGCAATTCTGAAATTTTTTGCTTTTTCCTGCTAATCCTAGCATGATAAAGAAGATTCAAAGAGAGTGAGATGCCAGCTCCTTTCATTCAGTCAGTAGCTTCAAACATTTCTGGACGTTTTTCAATGGCAAAAATCAATGAATATTGTAAATGCACAAACAGTAATATCTCCACATTGCAAGGTGCAATTCTGAAATTTTTTGCTTTTTCCTGCTAATCCTAGCATGATAAAGAAGATTCAAAGAGAGTGAGATGCCAGCTCCTTTCATTCAGTCAGTAGCTTCAAACATTTCTGGACGTTTTTCAATGGCAAAAATCAATGAATATTGTAAATGCACAAACAGTAATATCTCCACATTGCAAGGTGCAATTCTGAAATTTTTAGCTTTTTCCTGTTAATCCTAGCATGATAAAGAAGATTCAAAGAGAGTGAGATGCCAGCTCCTTTCATTCAGTCAGTAGCTTCAAACATTTCTGGTATATGAAAAACATGTTTTTCAATGGCAAAAATCAATGAATATTGTAAATGCACAAACAGTAATATCTCCACATTGCAAGGTGCAATTCTGAAATTTTTTGTTTTTTCCTGTTAATCCTAGCATGATAAAGAAGATTCAAAGAGAGTGAGATGCCAGCTCCTTTCATTCAGTCAGTAGCTTCAAACATTTCTGGTATATGAAAAACATGTTTTTCAATGGCAAAAATCAATGAATATTGTAAATGCACAAACAGTAATATCTCCACATTGCAAGGTGCAATTCTGAAATTTTTTGCTTTTTCCTGCTAATCCTAGCATGATAAAGAAGATTCAAAGAGAGTGAGATGCCAGCTCCTTTCATTCAGTCAGTAGCTTCAAACATTTCTGGTATATGAAAAACATGTTTTTCAATGGCAAAAATCAATGAATATTGTAAATGCACAAACAGTAATATCTCCACATTGCAAGGTGCAATTCTGAAATTTTTTGCTTTTTCCTGCTAATCCTAGCATGATAAAGAAGATTCAAAGAGAGTGAGATGCCAGCTCCTTTCATTCAGTCAGTAGCTTCAAACATTTCTGGTATATGAAAAACATGTTTTTCAATGGCAAAAATCAATGAATATTGTAAATGCACAAACAGTAATATCTCCACATTGCAAGGTGCAATTCTGAAATTTTTTGCTTTTTCCTGCTAATCCTAGCATGATAAAGAAGATTCAAAGAGAGTGAGATGCCAGCTCCTTTCATTCAGTCAGTAGCTTCAAACATTTCTGGTATATGAAAAACATGTTTTTCAATGGCAAAAATCAATGAATATTGTAAATGCACAAACAGTAATATCTCCACATTGCAAGGTGCAATTCTGAAATTTTTAGCTTTTTCCTGTTAATCCTAGCATGATAAAGAAGATTCAAAGAGAGTGAGATGCCAGCTCCTTTCATTCAGTCAGTAGCTTCAAACATTTCTGGACGTTTTTCAATGGCAAAAATCAATGAATATTGTAAATGCACAAACAGTAATATCTCCACATTGCAAGGTGCAATTCTGAAATTTTTTGCTTTTTCCTGTTAATCCTAGCATGATAAAGAAGATTCAAAGAGAGTGAGATACCAGCTCCTTTCATTCAGTCAGTAGCTTCAAACATTTCTGGTATATGAAAAACATGTTTTTCAATGGCAAAAATCAATGAATATTGTAAATGCACAAACAGTAATATCTCCACATTGCAAGGTGCAATTCTGAAATTTTTTGCTTTTTCCTGCTAATCCTAGCATGATAAAGAAGATTCAAAGAGAGTGAGATGCCAGCTAATTTCATTCAGTCAGTAGCTTCAAACATTTCTGGACGTTTTTCAATGGCAAAAATCAATGAATATTGTAAATGCACAAACAGTAATATCTCCACATTGCAAGGTGCAATTCTGAAATTTTTTGCTTTTTCCTGCTAATCCTAGCATGATAAAGAAGATTCAAAGAGAGTGAGATGCCAGCTCCTTTCATTCAGTCAGTAGCTTCAAACATTTCTTGTATATGAAAAACATGTTTTTCAATGGCAAAAATCAATGAATATTGTAAATGCATAAACAGTAATATCTCCACATTGCAAGGTGCAATTCTGAAATTTTTTGCTTTTTCCTGCTAATCCTAGCATGATAAAGAAGATTCAAAGAGAGTGAGATACCAGCTCCTTTCATTCAGTCAGTAGCTTCAAACATTTCTGGACGTTTTTCAATGGCAAAAATCAATGAATATTGTAAATGCACAAACAGTAATATCTCCACATTGCAAGGTGCAATTCTGAAATTTTTTGCTTTTTCCTGTTAATCCTAGCATGATAAAGAAGATTCAAAGAGAGTGAGATGCCAGCTCCTTTCATTCAAGTCAGTAGCTTCAAACATTTCTGGTATATGAAAAACATGTTTTTCAATGGCAAAAATCAATGAATATTGTAAATGCACAAACAGTAATATCTCCACATTGCAAGGTGCAATTCTGAAATTTTTTGCTTTTTCCTGCTTATCCTAGCATGATAAAGAAGATTCAAAGAGAGTGAGATGCCAGCTCCTTTCATTCAGTCAGTAGCTTCAAACATTTCTTGTATATGAAAAATATGTTTTTCAATGGCAAAAATCAATGAATATTGTAAATGCACAAACAGTAATATCTCCACATTGCAAGGTGCAATTCTGAAATTTTTTTGCTTTTTCCTGCTAATCCTAGCATGATAAAGAAGATTCAAAGAGAGTGAGATGCCAGCTCCTTTCATTCAGTCAGTAGCTTCAAACATTTCTGGACGTTTTTCAATGGCAAAATCAATGAATATTGTAAATGCACAAACAGTAATATCTCCACATTGCAAGGTGCAATTCTGAAATTTTTTGCTTTTTCCTGTTAATCCTAGCATGATAAAGAAGATTCAAAGACAGTGAGATGCCAGCTCCTTTCATTCAGTCAGTAGCTTCAAACATTTCTGGTATATGAAAAACATGTTTTTCAATGGCAAAAATCAATGAATATTGTAAATGCACAAACAGTAATATCTCCACATTGCAAGGTGTAATTCTGAAATTTTTTGCTTTTTCCTGCTAATCCTAGCATGATAAAGAAGATTCAAAGAGAGTGAGATGCCAGCTCCTTTCATTCCGTCAGTAGCTTCAAACATTTCTGGTATATGAAAAACATGTTTTTCAATGGCAAAAATCAATGAATATTGTAAATGCACAAACAGTAATATCTCCACATTGCAAGGTGCAATTCTGAAATTTTTTGCTTTTTCCTGCTAATCCTAGCATGATAAAGAAGATTCAAAGAGAGTGAGATGCCAGCTCCTTTCATTCAGTCAGTAGCTTCAAACATTTCTGGACGTTTTTCAATGGCAAAATCAATGAATATTGTAAATGCACAAACAGTAATATCTCCACATTGCAAGGTGCAATTCTGAAATTTTTTGCTTTTTCCTGCTAATCCTAGCATGATAAAGAAGATTCAAAGAGAGTGAGATGCCAGCTAATTTCATTCAGTCAGTAGCTTCAAACATTTCTGGACGTTTTTCAATGGCAAAAATCAATGAATATTGTAAATGCACAAACAGTAATATCTCCACATTGCAAGGTGCAATTCTGAAATTTTTTGCTTTTTCCTGCTAATCCTAGCATGATAAAGAAGATTCAAAGAGAGTGAGATGCCAGCTCCTTTCATTCAGTCAGTAGCTTCAAACATTTCTTGTATATGAAAAACATGTTTTTCAATGGCAAAAATCAATGAATATTGTAAATGCACAAACAGTAATATCTCCACATTGCAAGGTGCAATTCTGAAATTTTTTGCTTTTTCCTGCTAATCCTAGCATGATAAAGAAGATTCAAAGAGAGTGAGATACCAGCTCCTTTCATTCAGTCAGTAGCTTCAAACATTTCTGGACGTTTTTCAATGGCAAAAATCAATGAATATTGTAAATGCACAAACAGTAATATCTCCACATTGCAAGGTGCAATTCTGAAATTTTTTGCTTTTTCCTGTTAATCCTAGCATGATAAAGAAGATTCAAAGAGAGTGAGATGCCAGCTCCTTTCATTCAAGTCAGTAGCTTCAAACATTTCTGGTATATGAAAAACATGTTTTTCAATGGCAAAAATCAATGAATATTGTAAATGCACAAACAGTAATATCTCCACATTGCAAGGTGCAATTCTGAAATTTTTTGCTTTTTCCTGCTTATCCTAGCATGATAAAGAAGATTCAAAGAGAGTGAGATGCCAGCTCCTTTCATTCAGTCAGTAGCTTCAAACATTTCTGGTATATGAAAAACATGTTTTTCAATGGCAAAAATCAATGAATATTGTAAATGCACAAACAGTAATATCTCCACATTGCAAGGTGCAATTCTGAAATTTTTTTGCTTTTTCCTGCTAATCCTAGCATGATAAAGAAGATTTAAAGAGAGTGAGATGCCAGCTCCTTTCATTCAATCAGTAGCTTCAAACATTTCTGGACGTTTTTCAATGGCAAAATCAATGAATATTGTAAATGCACAAACAGTAATATCTCCACATTGCAAGGTGCAATTCTGAAATTTTTTGCTTTTTCCTGTTAATCCTAGCATGATAAAGAAGATTCAAAGACAGTGAGATGCCAGCTCCTTTCATTCAGTCAGTAGCTTCAAACATTTCTGGTATATGAAAAACATGTTTTTCAATGGCAAAAATCAATGAATATTGTAAATGCACAAACAGTAATATCTCCACATTGCAAGGTGCAATTCTGAAATTTTTTGCTTTTTCCTGCTAATCCTAGCATGATAAAGAAGATTCAAAGAGAGTGAGATGCCAGCTCCTTTCATTCCGTCAGTAGCTTCAAACATTTCTGGTATATGAAAAACATGTTTTTCAATGGCAAAAATCAATGAATATTGTAAATGCACAATCAGTAATATCTCCACATTGCAAGGTGCAATTCTGAAATTTTTTGCTTTTTCCTGCTAATCCTAGCATGATAAAGAAGATTCAAAGAGAGTGAGATGCCAGCTCCTTTCATTCAGTCAGTAGCTTCAAACATTTCTGGACGTTTTTCAATGGCAAAAATCAATGAATATTGTAAATGCACAAACAGTAATATCTCCACATTGCAAGGTGCAATTCTGAAATTTTTTGCTTTTTCCTGCTAATCCTAGCATGATAAAGAAGATTCAAAGAGAGTGAGATGCCAGCTCCTTTCATTCAGTCAGTAGCTTCAAACATTTCTTGTATATGAAAAACATGTTTTTCAATGGCAAAAATCAATGAATATTGTAAATGCACAAACAGCAATATCTCCACATTGCAAGGTGCAATTCTGAAATTTTTTGCTTTTTCCTGCTAATCCTAGCATGATAAAGAAGATTCAAAGAGAGTGAGATGCCAGCTAATTTCATTCAGTCAGTAGCTTCAAACATTTCTGGACGTTTTTCAATGGCAAAAATCAATGAATATTGTAAATGCACAAACAGTAATATCTCCACATTGCAAGGTGCAATTCTGAAATTTTTTGCTTTTTCCTGCTAATCCTAGCATGATAAAGAAGATTCAAAGAGAGTGAGATGCCAGCTCCTTTCATTCAGTCAGTAGCTTCAAACATTTCTTGTATATGAAAAACATGTTTTTCAATGGCAAAAATCAATGAATATTGTAAATGCATAAACAGTAATATCTCCACATTGCAAGGTGCAATTCTGAAATTTTTTGCTTTTTCCTGCTAATCCTAGCATGATAAAGAAGATTCAAAGAGAGTGAGATACCAGCTCCTTTCATTCAGTCAGTAGCTTCAAACATTTCTGGACGTTTTTCAATGGCAAAAATCAATGAATATTGTAAATGCACAAACAGTAATATCTCCACATTGCAAGGTGCAATTCTGAAATTTTTTGCTTTTTCCTGTTAATCCTAGCATGATAAAGAAGATTCAAAGAGAGTGAGATGCCAGCTCCTTTCATTCAAGTCAGTAGCTTCAAACATTTCTGGTATATGAAAAACATGTTTTTCAATGGCAAAAATCAATGAATATTGTAAATGCACAAACAGTAATATCTCCACATTGCAAGGTGCAATTCTGAAATTTTTTGCTTTTTCCTGCTTATCCTAGCATGATAAAGAAGATTCAAAGAGAGTGAGATGCCAGCTCCTTTCATTCAGTCAGTAGCTTCAAACATTTCTTGTATATGAAAAACATGTTTTTCAATGGCAAAAATCAATGAATATTGTAAATGCACAAACAGTAATATCTCCACATTGCAAGGTGCAATTCTGAAATTTTTTTGCTTTTTCCTGCTAATCCTAGCATGATAAAGAAGATTCAAAGAGAGTGAGATGCCAGCTCCTTTCATTCAGTCAGTAGCTTCAAACATTTCTGGACGTTTTTCAATGGCAAAATCAATGAATATTGTAAATGCACAAACAGTAATATCTCCACATTGCAAGGTGCAATTCTGAAATTTTTTGCTTTTTCCTGTTAATCCTAGCATGATAAAGAAGATTCAAAGACAGTGAGATGCCAGCTCCTTTCATTCAGTCAGTAGCTTCAAACATTTCTGGTATATGAAAAACATGTTTTTCAATGGCAAAAATCAATGAATATTGTAAATGCACAAACAGTAATATCTCCACATTGCAAGGTGTAATTCTGAAATTTTTTGCTTTTTCCTGCTAATCCTAGCATGATAAAGAAGATTCAAAGAGAGTGAGATGCCAGCTCCTTTCATTCCGTCAGTAGCTTCAAACATTTCTGGTATATGAAAAACATGTTTTTCAATGGCAAAAATCAATGAATATTGTAAATGCACAAACAGTAATATCTCCACATTGCAAGGTGCAATTCTGAAATTTTTTGCTTTTTCCTGCTAATCCTAGCATGATAAAGAAGATTCAAAGAGAGTGAGATGCCAGCTCCTTTCATTCAGTCAGTAGCTTCAAACATTTCTGGACGTTTTTCAATGGCAAAATCAATGAATATTGTAAATGCACAAACAGTAATATCTCCACATTGCAAGGTGCAATTCTGAAATTTTTTGCTTTTTCCTGCTAATCCTAGCATGATAAAGAAGATTCAAAGAGAGTGAGATGCCAGCTAATTTCATTCAGTCAGTAGCTTCAAACATTTCTGGACGTTTTTCAATGGCAAAAATCAATGAATATTGTAAATGCACAAACAGTAATATCTCCACATTGCAAGGTGCAATTCTGAAATTTTTTGCTTTTTCCTGCTAATCCTAGCATGATAAAGAAGATTCAAAGAGAGTGAGATGCCAGCTCCTTTCATTCAGTCAGTAGCTTCAAACATTTCTTGTATATGAAAAACATGTTTTTCAATGGCAAAAATCAATGAATATTGTAAATGCACAAACAGTAATATCTCCACATTGCAAGGTGCAATTCTGAAATTTTTTGCTTTTTCCTGCTAATCCTAGCATGATAAAGAAGATTCAAAGAGAGTGAGATACCAGCTCCTTTCATTCAGTCAGTAGCTTCAAACATTTCTGGACGTTTTTCAATGGCAAAAATCAATGAATATTGTAAATGCACAAACAGTAATATCTCCACATTGCAAGGTGCAATTCTGAAATTTTTTGCTTTTTCCTGTTAATCCTAGCATGATAAAGAAGATTCAAAGAGAGTGAGATGCCAGCTCCTTTCATTCAAGTCAGTAGCTTCAAACATTTCTGGTATATGAAAAACATGTTTTTCAATGGCAAAAATCAATGAATATTGTAAATGCACAAACAGTAATATCTCCACATTGCAAGGTGCAATTCTGAAATTTTTTGCTTTTTCCTGCTTATCCTAGCATGATAAAGAAGATTCAAAGAGAGTGAGATGCCAGCTCCTTTCATTCAGTCAGTAGCTTCAAACATTTCTGGTATATGAAAAACATGTTTTTCAATGGCAAAAATCAATGAATATTGTAAATGCACAAACAGTAATATCTCCACATTGCAAGGTGCAATTCTGAAATTTTTTTGCTTTTTCCTGCTAATCCTAGCATGATAAAGAAGATTTAAAGAGAGTGAGATGCCAGCTCCTTTCATTCAATCAGTAGCTTCAAACATTTCTGGACGTTTTTCAATGGCAAAATCAATGAATATTGTAAATGCACAAACAGTAATATCTCCACATTGCAAGGTGCAATTCTGAAATTTTTTGCTTTTTCCTGTTAATCCTAGCATGATAAAGAAGATTCAAAGACAGTGAGATGCCAGCTCCTTTCATTCAGTCAGTAGCTTCAAACATTTCTGGTATATGAAAAACATGTTTTTCAATGGCAAAAATCAATGAATATTGTAAATGCACAAACAGTAATATCTCCACATTGCAAGGTGCAATTCTGAAATTTTTTGCTTTTTCCTGCTAATCCTAGCATGATAAAGAAGATTCAAAGAGAGTGAGATGCCAGCTCCTTTCATTCCGTCAGTAGCTTCAAACATTTCTGGTATATGAAAAACATGTTTTTCAATGGCAAAAATCAATGAATATTGTAAATGCACAATCAGTAATATCTCCACATTGCAAGGTGCAATTCTGAAATTTTTTGCTTTTTCCTGCTAATCCTAGCATGATAAAGAAGATTCAAAGAGAGTGAGATGCCAGCTCCTTTCATTCAGTCAGTAGCTTCAAACATTTCTGGACGTTTTTCAATGGCAAAAATCAATGAATATTGTAAATGCACAAACAGTAATATCTCCACATTGCAAGGTGCAATTCTGAAATTTTTTGCTTTTTCCTGCTAATCCTAGCATGATAAAGAAGATTCAAAGAGAGTGAGATGCCAGCTCCTTTCATTCAGTCAGTAGCTTCAAACATTTCTTGTATATGAAAAACATGTTTTTCAATGGCAAAAATCAATGAATATTGTAAATGCACAAACAGCAATATCTCCACATTGCAAGGTGCAATTCTGAAATTTTTTGCTTTTTCCTGCTAATCCTAGCATGATAAAGAAGATTCAAAGAGAGTGAGATGCCAGCTCCTTTCATTCAGTCAGTAGCTTCAAACATTTCTGGACGTTTTTCAATGGCAAAAATCAATGAATATTGTAAATGCACAAACAGTAATATCTCCACATTGCAAGGTGCAATTCTGAAATTTTTTGCTTTTTCCTGTTAATCCTAGCATGATAAAGAAGATTCAAAGAGAGTGAGATGCCAGCTCCTTTCATTCAGTCAGTAGCTTCAAACATTTCTGGTATATGAAAAACATGTTTTTCAATGGCAAAAATCAATGAATATTGTAAATGCACAAACAGTAATATCTCCACATTGCAAGGTGCAATTCTGAAATTTTTTGCTTTTTCCTGCTAATCCTAGCATGATAAAGAAGATTCAAAGAGAGTGAGATGCCAGCTCCTTTCATTCAGTCAGTAGCTTCAAACATTTCTGGTATATGAAAAACATGTTTTTCAATGGCAAAAATCAATGAATATTGTAAATGCACAAACAGTAATATCTCCACATTGCAAGGTGCAATTCTGAAATTTTTTGCTTTTTCCTGCTAATCCAAGCATGATAAAGAAGATTCAAAGAGAGTGAGATGCCAGCTCCTTTCATTCAGTCAGTAGCTTCAAACATTTCTGGTATATGAATAACATGATGTTTTTCAATGGCAAAAATCAATGAATATTGTAAATGCACAAACAGTAATTTCTCCGCATTGCAAGGTGCAATTCTGAAATTTTTTGCTTTTTCCTGCTCCTCTTAGCATGATAAAGAAGATTCAAAGAGAGTGAGATGCCAGCTCCTTTCATTCAGTCAGTAGCTTCAAACATTTCTGGTATATGAATAACATGATGTTTTTCAATGGCAAAAATCAATGAATATTGTAAATGCACAAACAGTAATTTCTCCGCATTGCAAGGTGCAATTCTGAAATTTTTTGCTTTTTCCTGCTCCTCTTAGCATGATAAAGACGATTCAAAGAGAGTGAGATGCCAGCTCCTTTCATTCAGTCAGTAGCTTCAATCATTTCTGGACGTTTTTCAATGGCAAAAATCAATGAATATTGTAAATGCACAAACAGTAATTTCTCCGCATTGCAAGGTGCAATTCTGAAATTTTTTGCTTTTTCCTGCTCCTCTTAGCATGATAAAGAAAATTCAGAGTGAGATGCCAGCTGCTTTCATTCAGTCAGTAGCTTCAATCATTTCTGGACGTTTTTCAATGGCAAAAATCAATGAATATTGTAAATGCACAAACAGTAATTTCTCCGCATTGCAAGGTGCAATTCTGAAATTTTTTGCTTTTTCCTGCTCCTCTTAGCATGATAAAGAAGATTCAAAGAGAGTGAGATGCCAGCTCCTTTCATTCAGTCAGTAGCTTCAAACATTTCTGGTATATGAATAACATGATGTTTTTCAATGGCAAAAATCAATGAATATTGTAAATGCACAAACAGTAATTTCTCCGCATTGCAAGGTGCAATTCTGAAATTTTTTGCTTTTTCCTGCTCCTCTTAGCATGATAAAGAAGATTCAAAGAGAGTGAGATGCCAGCTCCTTTCGTTCAGTCAGTAGCTTCAATCATTTCTGGACGTTTTTCAAAGGCAAAAATCATTGAATATTGTAAATGCACAAACAGTAATTTCTCCGCATTGCAAGGTGCAATTCTGAAATTTTTTACTTTTTCCTGCTCCTCTTAGCATGATAAAGAAGATTCAAAGAGAGTGAGATGCCAGCTCCTTTTATTCAGTCAGTAGCTTCAATCATTTCTGGTATATGAATAACATGATGTTTTTCAATGGCAAAAATCAATGAATATTGTAAATGCACAAACAGTAATTTCTCCGCATTGCAAGGTGCAATTCTGAAGTTTTTTGCTTTTTCCTGCTCCTCTTAGCATGATAAAGAAGATTCAAAGAGAGTGAGATGCCAGCTCCTTTCATTCAGTCAGTAGCTTCAATCATTTCTGGACGTTTTTCAATGGCAAAAATCATTGAATATTGTAAATGCACAAACAGTAATTTCTCCGCATTGCAAGGTGCAATTCTGAAATTTTTTACTTTTTCCTGCTTCTCTTAGCATGATAAAGAAGATTCAAAGAGAGTGAGATGCCAGCTCCTTTCATTCAGTCAGTAGCTTCAATCATTTCTGGTATATGAATAACATGATGTTTTTCAATGTCAAAAATCAATGAATATTGTAAATGCACAAACAGTAATTTCTCCGCATTGCAAGGTGCAATTCTGAAATTTTTTGCTTTTTCCTGTTAATCCTAGCATGATAAAGAAGATTCAAAGAGAGTGAGATGCCAGCTCCTTTCATTCAGTCAGTAGCTTCAAACATTTCTGGACGTTTTTCAATGGCAAAAATCAATGAATATTGTAAATGCACAAACAGTAATATCTCCACATTGCAAGGTGCAATTCTGAAATTTTTTGCTTTTTCCTGTTAATCCTAGCATGATAAAGAAGATTCAAAGAGAGTGAGATGCCAGCTCCTTTCATTCAGTCAGTAGCTTCAAACATTTCTGGTATATGAAAAACATGTTTTTCAATGGCAAAAATCAATGAATATTGTAAATGCACAAACAGTAATATCTCCACATTGCAAGGTGCAATTCTGAAATTTTTTGCTTTTTCCTGCTAATCCTAGCATGATAAAGAAGATTCAAAGAGAGTGAGATGCCAGCTCCTTTCATTCAGTCAGTAGCTTCAAACATTTCTGGTATATGAAAAACATGTTTTTCAATGGCAAAAATCAATGAATATTGTAAATGCACAAACAGTAATATCTCCACATTGCAAGGTGCAATTCTGAAATTTTTTGCTTTTTCCTGTTAATCCTAGCATGATAAAGAAGATTCAAAGAGAGTGAGATGCCAGCTCCTTTCATTCAGTCAGTAGCTTCAAACATTTCTGGACGTTTTTCAATGGCAAAAATCAATGAATATTGTAAATGCACAAACAGTAATATCTCCACATTGCAAGGTGCAATTCTGAAATTTTTTGCTTTTTCCTGTTAATCCTAGCATGATAAAGAAGATTCAAAGAGAGTGAGATGCCAGCTCCTTTCATTCAGTCAGTAGCTTCAATCATTTCTGGTATATGAATAACATGATGTTTTTCAATGGCAAAAATCAATGAATATTGTAAATGCACAATCAGTAATTTCTCTGCATTGCAAGGTGCAATTCTGAAGTTTTTTGCTTTTTCCTGCTCCTCTTAGCATGATAAAGAAGATTCAAAGAGAGTGAGATGCCAGCTCCTTTCATTCAGTCAGTAGCTTCAATCATTTCTGGACGTTTTTCAATGGCAAAAATCATTGAATATTGTAAATGCACAAACAGTAATTTCTCCGCATTGCAAGGTGCAATTCTGAAATTTTTTACTTTTTCCTGCTTCTCTTAGCATGATAAAGAAGATTCAAAGAGAGTGAGATGCCAGCTCCTTTCATTCAGTCAGTAGCTTCAATCATTTCTGGTATATGAATAACATGATGTTTTTCAATGTCAAAAATCAATGAATATTGTAAATGCACAAACAGTAATTTCTCCGCATTGCAAGGTGCAATTCTGAAATTTTTTGCTTTTTCCTGCTAATCCTAGCATGATAAAGAAGATTCAAAGAGAGTGAGATGCCAGCTCCTTTCATTCAGTCAGTAGCTTCAAACATTTCTGGTATATGAATAACATGATGTTTTTCAATGGCAAAAATCAATGAATATTGTAAATGCACAAACAGTAATTTCTCCGCATTGCAAGGTGCAATTCTGAAATTTTTTGCTTTTTCCTGCTCCTCTTAGCATGATAAAGAAGATTCAAAGAGAGTGAGATGCCAGCTCCTTTCACTCAGTCAGTAGCTTCAAACATTTCTGGTATATGAATAACATGATGTTTTTCAATGGCAAAAATCAATGAATATTGTAAATGCACAAACAGTAATTTCTCCGCATTGCAAGGTGCAATTCTGAAATTTTTTGCTTTTTCCTGCTCCTCTTAGCATGATAAAGACGATTCAAAGAGAGTGAGATGCCAGCTCCTTTCATTCAGTCAGTAGCTTCAATCATTTCTGGACGTTTTTCAATGGCAAAAATCAATGAATATTGTAAATGCACAAACAGTAATTTCTCCGCATTGCAAGGTGCAATTCTGAAATTTTTTGCTTTTTCCTGCTCCTCTTAGCATGATAAAGAAAATTCAGAGTGAGATGCCAGCTGCTTTCATTCAGTCAGTAGCTTCAATCATTTCTGGACGTTTTTCAATGGCAAAAATCAATGAATATTGTAAATGCACAAACAGTAATTTCTCCGCATTGCAAGGTGCAATTCTGAAATTTTTTGCTTTTTCCTGCTCCTCTTAGCATGATAAAGAAGATTCAAAGAGAGTGAGATGCCAGCTCCTTTCGTTCAGTCAGTAGCTTCAATCATTTCTGGACGTTTTTCAAAGGCAAAAATCATTGAATATTGTAAATGCACAAACAGTAATTTCTCCGCATTGCAAGGTGCAATTCTGAAATTTTTTACTTTTTCCTGCTCCTCTTAGCATGATAAAGAAGATTCAAAGAGAGTGAGATGCCAGCTCCTTTTATTCAGTCAGTAGCTTCAATCATTTCTGGTATATGAATAACATGATGTTTTTCAATGGCAAAAATCAATGAATATTGTAAATGCACAAACAGTAATTTCTCCGCATTGCAAGGTGCAATTCTGAAGTTTTTTGCTTTTTCCTGCTCCTCTTAGCATGATAAAGAAGATTCAAAGAGAGTGAGATGCCAGCTCCTTTCATTCAGTCAGTAGCTTCAATCATTTCTGGACGTTTTTCAATGGCAAAAATCATTGAATATTGTAAATGCACAAACAGTAATTTCTCCGCATTGCAAGGTGCAATTCTGAAATTTTTTACTTTTTCCTGCTTCTCTTAGCATGATAAAGAAGATTCAAAGAGAGTGAGATGCCAGCTCCTTTCATTCAGTCAGTAGCTTCAATCATTTCTGGTATATGAATAACATGATGTTTTTCAATGTCAAAAATCAATGAATATTGTAAATGCACAAACAGTAATTTCTCCGCATTGCAAGGTGCAATTCTGAAATTTTTTGCTTTTTCCTGCTAATCCTAGCATGATAAAGAAGATTCAAAGAGAGTGAGATGCCAGCTCCTTTCATTCAGTCAGTAGCTTCAAACATTTCTGGACGTTTTTCAATGGCAAAAATCAATGAATATTGTAAATGCACAAACAGTAATATCTCCACATTGCAAGGTGCAATTCTGAAATTTTTTGCTTTTTCCTGTTAATCCTAGCATGATAAAGAAGATTCAAAGAGAGTGAGATGCCAGCTCCTTTCATTCAGTCAGTAGCTTCAAACATTTCTGGTATATGAAAAACATGTTTTTCAATGGCAAAAATCAATGAATATTGTAAATGCACAAACAGTAATATCTCCACATTGCAAGGTGCAATTCTGAAATTTTTTGCTTTTTCCTGCTAATCCTAGCATGATAAAGAAGATTCAAAGAGAGTGAGATGCCAGCTCCTTTCATTCAGTCAGTAGCTTCAAACATTTCTGGTATATGAAAAACATGTTTTTCAATGGCAAAAATCAATGAATATTGTAAATGCACAAACAGTAATATCTCCACATTGCAAGGTGCAATTCTGAAATTTTTTGCTTTTTCCTGTTAATCCTAGCATGATAAAGAAGATTCAAAGAGAGTGAGATGCCAGCTCCTTTCATTCAGTCAGTAGCTTCAAACATTTCTGGACGTTTTTCAATGGCAAAAATCAATGAATATTGTAAATGCACAAACAGTAATATCTCCACATTGCAAGGTGCAATTCTGAAATTTTTTGCTTTTTCCTGTTAATCCTAGCATGATAAAGAAGATTCAAAGAGAGTGAGATGCCAGCTCCTTTCATTCAGTCAGTAGCTTCAATCATTTCTGGTATATGAATAACATGATGTTTTTCAATGGCAAAAATCAATGAATATTGTAAATGCACAAACAGTAATTTCTCCGCATTGCAAGGTGCAATTCTGAAGTTTTTTGCTTTTTCCTGCTCCTCTTAGCATGATAAAGAAGATTCAAAGAGAGTGAGATGCCAGCTCCTTTCATTCAGTCAGTAGCTTCAATCATTTCTGGACGTTTTTCAATGGCAAAAATCATTGAATATTGTAAATGCACAAACAGTAATTTCTCCGCATTGCAAGGTGCAATTCTGAAATTTTTTACTTTTTCCTGCTTCTCTTAGCATGATAAAGAAGATTCAAAGAGAGTGAGATGCCAGCTCCTTTCATTCAGTCAGTAGCTTCAATCATTTCTGGTATATGAATAACATGATGTTTTTCAATGTCAAAAATCAATGAATATTGTAAATGCACAAACAGTAATTTCTCCGCATTGCAAGGTGCAATTCTGAAATTTTTTGCTTTTTCCTGCTAATCCTAGCATGATAAAGAAGATTCAAAGAGAGTGAGATGCCAGCTCCTTTCATTCAGTCAGTAGCTTCAAACATTTCTGGTATATGAATAACATGATGTTTTTCAATGGCAAAAATCAATGAATATTGTAAATGCACAAACAGTAATTTCTCCGCATTGCAAGGTGCAATTCTGAAATTTTTTGCTTTTTCCTGCTCCTCTTAGCATGATAAAGAAGATTCAAAGAGAGTGAGATGCCAGCTCCTTTCACTCAGTCAGTAGCTTCAAACATTTCTGGTATATGAATAACATGATGTTTTTCAATGGCAAAAATCAATGAATATTGTAAATGCACAAACAGTAATTTCTCCGCATTGCAAGGTGCAATTCTGAAATTTTTTGCTTTTTCCTGCTCCTCTTAGCATGATAAAGACGATTCAAAGAGAGTGAGATGCCAGCTCCTTTCATTCAGTCAGTAGCTTCAATCATTTCTGGACGTTTTTCAATGGCAAAAATCAATGAATATTGTAAATGCACAAACAGTAATTTCTCCGCATTGCAAGGTGCAATTCTGAAATTTTTTGCTTTTTCCTGCTCCTCTTAGCATGATAAAGAAAATTCAGAGTGAGATGCCAGCTGCTTTCATTCAGTCAGTAGCTTCAATCATTTCTGGACGTTTTTCAATGGCAAAAATCAATGAATATTGTAAATGCACAAACAGTAATTTCTCCGCATTGCAAGGTGCAATTCTGAAATTTTTTGCTTTTTCCTGCTCCTCTTAGCATGATAAAGAAGATTCAAAGAGAGTGAGATGCCAGCTCCTTTCATTCAGTCAGTAGCTTCAAACATTTCTGGTATATGAATAACATGATGTTTTTCAATGGCAAAAATCAATGAATATTGTAAATGCACAAACAGTAATTTCTCCGCATTGCAAGGTGCAATTCTGAAATTTTTTGCTTTTTCCTGCTCCTCTTAGCATGATAAAGAAGATTCAAAGAGAGTGAGATGCCAGCTCCTTTCGTTCAGTCAGTAGCTTCAATCATTTCTGGACGTTTTTCAAAGGCAAAAATCATTGAATATTGTAAATGCACAAACAGTAATTTCTCCGCATTGCAAGGTGCAATTCTGAAATTTTTTACTTTTTCCTGCTCCTCTTAGCATGATAAAGAAGATTCAAAGAGAGTGAGATGCCAGCTCCTTTTATTCAGTCAGTAGCTTCAATCATTTCTGGTATATGAATAACATGATGTTTTTCAATGGCAAAAATCAATGAATATTGTAAATGCACAAACAGTAATTTCTCCGCATTGCAAGGTGCAATTCTGAAGTTTTTTGCTTTTTCCTGCTCCTCTTAGCATGATAAAGAAGATTCAAAGAGAGTGAGATGCCAGCTCCTTTCATTCAGTCAGTAGCTTCAATCATTTCTGGACGTTTTTCAATGGCAAAAATCATTGAATATTGTAAATGCACAAACAGTAATTTCTCCGCATTGCAAGGTGCAATTCTGAAATTTTTTACTTTTTCCTGCTTCTCTTAGCATGATAAAGAAGATTCAAAGAGAGTGAGATGCCAGCTCCTTTCATTCAGTCAGTAGCTTCAATCATTTCTGGTATATGAATAACATGATGTTTTTCAATGTCAAAAATCAATGAATATTGTAAATGCACAAACAGTAATTTCTCCGCATTGCAAGGTGCAATTCTGAAATTTTTTGCTTTTTCCTGCTAATCCTAGCATGATAAAGAAGATTCAAAGAGAGTGAGATGCCAGCTCCTTTCATTCAGTCAGTAGCTTCAAACATTTCTGGACGTTTTTCAATGGCAAAAATCAATGAATATTGTAAATGCACAAACAGTAATATCTCCACATTGCAAGGTGCAATTCTGAAATTTTTTGCTTTTTCCTGTTAATCCTAGCATGATAAAGAAGATTCAAAGAGAGTGAGATGCCAGCTCCTTTCATTCAGTCAGTAGCTTCAAACATTTCTGGTATATGAAAAACATGTTTTTCAATGGCAAAAATCAATGAATATTGTAAATGCACAAACAGTAATATCTCCACATTGCAAGGTGCAATTCTGAAATTTTTTGCTTTTTCCTGCTAATCCTAGCATGATAAAGAAGATTCAAAGAGAGTGAGATGCCAGCTCCTTTCATTCAGTCAGTAGCTTCAAACATTTCTGGTATATGAAAAACATGTTTTTCAATGGCAAAAATCAATGAATATTGTAAATGCACAAACAGTAATATCTCCACATTGCAAGGTGCAATTCTGAAATTTTTTGCTTTTTCCTGTTAATCCTAGCATGATAAAGAAGATTCAAAGAGAGTGAGATGCCAGCTCCTTTCATTCAGTCAGTAGCTTCAAACATTTCTGGACGTTTTTCAATGGCAAAAATCAATGAATATTGTAAATGCACAAACAGTAATATCTCCACATTGCAAGGTGCAATTCTGAAATTTTTTGCTTTTTCCTGTTAATCCTAGCATGATAAAGAAGATTCAAAGAGAGTGAGATGCCAGCTCCTTTCATTCAGTCAGTAGCTTCAATCATTTCTGGTATATGAATAACATGATGTTTTTCAATGGCAAAAATCAATGAATATTGTAAATGCACAAACAGTAATTTCTCCGCATTGCAAGGTGCAATTCTGAAATTTTTTGCTTTTTCCTGCTCCTCTTAGCATGATAAAGAAGATTCAAAGAGAGTGAGATGCCAGCTCCTTTCACTCAGTCAGTAGCTTCAAACATTTCTGGTATATGAATAACATGATGTTTTTCAATGGCAAAAATCAATGAATATTGTAAATGCACAAACAGTAATTTCTCCGCATTGCAAGGTGCAATTCTGAAATTTTTTGCTTTTTCCTGCTCCTCTTAGCATGATAAAGACGATTCAAAGAGAGTGAGATGCCAGCTCCTTTCATTCAGTCAGTAGCTTCAATCATTTCTGGACGTTTTTCAATGGCAAAAACCAATGAATATTGTAAATGCACAAACAGTAATTTCTCCGCATTGCAAGGTGCAATTCTGAAATTTTTTGCTTTTTCCTGCTCCTCTTAGCATGATAAAGAAAATTCAGAGTGAGATGCCAGCTGCTTTCATTCAGTCAGTAGCTTCAATCATTTCTGGACGTTTTTCAATGGCAAAAATCAATGAATATTGTAAATGCACAAACAGTAATTTCTCCGCATTGCAAGGTGCAATTCTGAAATTTTTTGCTTTTTCCTGCTCCTCTTAGCATGATAAAGAAGATTCAAAGAGAGTGAGATGCCAGCTCCTTTCATTCAGTCAGTAGCTTCAAACATTTCTGGTATATGAATAACATGATGTTTTTCAATGGCAAAAATCAATGAATATTGTAAATGCACAAACAGTAATTTCTCCGCATTGCAAGGTGCAATTCTGAAATTTTTTGCTTTTTCCTGCTCCTCTTAGCATGATAAAGAAGATTCAAAGAGAGTGAGATGCCAGCTCCTTTCACTCAGTCAGTAGCTTCAAACATTTCTGGTATATGAATAACATGATGTTTTTCAATGGCAAAAATCAATGAATATTGTAAATGCACAAACAGTAATTTCTCCGCATTGCAAGGTGCAATTCTGAAATTTTTTGCTTTTTCCTGCTCCTCTTAGCATGATAAAGACGATTCAAAGAGAGTGAGATGCCAGCTCCTTTCATTCAGTCAGTAGCTTCAATCATTTCTGGACGTTTTTCAATGGCAAAAATCAATGAATATTGTAAATGCACAAACAGTAATTTCTCCGCATTGCAAGGTGCAATTCTGAAATTTTTTGCTTTTTCCTGCTCCTCTTAGCATGATAAAGAAAATTCAGAGTGAGATGCCAGCTGCTTTCATTCAGTCAGTAGCTTCAATCATTTCTGGACGTTTTTCAATGGCAAAAATCAATGAATATTGTAAATGCACAAACAGTAATTTCTCCGCATTGCAAGGTGCAATTCTGAAATTTTTTGCTTTTTCCTGCTCCTCTTAGCATGATAAAGAAGATTCAAAGAGAGTGAGATGCCAGCTCCTTTCATTCAGTCAGTAGCTTCAAACATTTCTGGTATATGAATAACATGATGTTTTTCAATGGCAAAAATCAATGAATATTGTAAATGCACAAACAGTATTTTCTCCGCATTGCAAGGTGCAATTCTGAAATTTTTTGCTTTTTCCTGCTCCTCTTAGCATGATAAAGAAGATTCAAAGAGAGTGAGATGCCAGCTCCTTTCGTTCAGTCAGTAGCTTCAATCATTTCTGGACGTTTTTCAAAGGCAAAAATCATTGAATATTGTAAATGCACAAACAGTAATTTCTCCGCATTGCAAGGTGCAATTCTGAAATTTTTTACTTTTTCCTGCTCCTCTTAGCATGATAAAGAAGATTCAAAGAGAGTGAGATGCCAGCTCCTTTTATTCAGTCAGTAGCTTCAATCATTTCTGGTATATGAATAACATGATGTTTTTCAATGGCAAAAATCAATGAATATTGTAAATGCACAAACAGTAATTTCTCCGCATTGCAAGGTGCAATTCTGAAGTTTTTTGCTTTTTCCTGCTCCTCTTAGCATGATAAAGAAGATTCAAAGAGAGTGAGATGCCAGCTCCTTTCATTCAGTCAGTAGCTTCAATCATTTCTGGACGTTTTTCAATGGCAAAAATCATTGAATATTGTAAATGCACAAACAGTAATTTCTCCGCATTGCAAGGTGCAATTCTGAAATTTTTTACTTTTTCCTGCTTCTCTTAGCATGATAAAGAAGATTCAAAGAGAGTGAGATGCCAGCTCCTTTCATTCAGTCAGTAGCTTCAATCATTTCTGGTATATGAATAACATGATGTTTTTCAATGTCAAAAATCAATGAATATTGTAAATGCACAAACAGTAATTTCTCCGCATTGCAAGGTGCAATTCTGAAATTTTTTGCTTTTTCCTGCTAATCCTAGCATGATAAAGAAGATTCAAAGAGAGTGAGATGCCAGCTCCTTTCATTCAGTCAGTAGCTTCAAACATTTCTGGACGTTTTTCAATGGCAAAAATCAATGAATATTGTAAATGCACAAACAGTAATATCTCCACATTGCAAGGTGCAATTCTGAAATTTTTTGCTTTTTCCTGTTAATCCTAGCATGATAAAGAAGATTCAAAGAGAGTGAGATTCCAGCTCCTTTCATTCAGTCAGTAGCTTCAAACATTTCTGGTATATGAAAAACATGTTTTTCAATGGCAAAAATCAATGAATATTGTAAATGCACAAACAGTAATATCTCCACATTGCAAGGTGCAATTCTGAAATTTTTTGCTTTTTCCTGCTAATCCTAGCATGATAAAGAAGATTCAAAGAGAGTGAGATGCCAGCTCCTTTCATTCAGTCAGTAGCTTCAAACATTTCTGGTATATGAAAAACATGTTTTTCAATGGCAAAAATCAATGAATATTGTAAATGCACAAACAGTAATATCTCCACATTGCAAGGTGCAATTCTGAAATTTTTTGCTTTTTCCTGTTAATCCTAGCATGATAAAGAAGATTCAAAGAGAGTGAGATGCCAGCTCCTTTCATTCAGTCAGTAGCTTCAAACATTTCTGGACGTTTTTCAATGGCAAAAATCAATGAATATTGTAAATGCACAAACAGTAATATCTCCACATTGCAAGGTGCAATTCTGAAATTTTTTGCTTTTTCCTGTTAATCCTAGCATGATAAAGAAGATTCAAAGAGAGTGAGATGCCAGCTCCTTTCATTCAGTTAGTAGCTTCAATCATTTCTGGTATATGAATAACATGATGTTTTTCAATGGCAAAAATCAATGAATATTGTAAATGCACAAACAGTAATTTCTCCGCATTGCAAGGTGCAATTCTGAAGTTTTTTGCTTTTTCCTGCTCCTCTTAGCATGATAAAGAAGATTCAAAGAGAGTGAGATGCCAGCTCCTTTCATTCAGTCAGTAGCTTCAATCATTTCTGGACGTTTTTCAATGGCAAAAATCATTGAATATTGTAAATGCACAAACAGTAATTTCTCCGCATTGCAAGGTGCAATTCTGAAATTTTTTACTTTTTCCTGCTTCTCTTAGCATGATAAAGAAGATTCAAAGAGAGTGAGATGCCAGCTCCTTTCATTCAGTCAGTAGCTTCAATCATTTCTGGTATATGAATAACATGATGTTTTTCAATGTCAAAAATCAATGAATATTGTAAATGCACAAACAGTAATTTCTCCGCATTGCAAGGTGCAATTCTGAAATTTTTTGCTTTTTCCTGCTAATCCTAGCATGATAAAGAAGATTCAAAGAGAGTGAGATGCCAGCTCCTTTCATTCAGTCAGTAGCTTCAAACATTTCTGGTATATGAATAACATGATGTTTTTCAATGGCAAAAATCAATGAATATTGTAAATGCACAAACAGTAATTTCTCCGCATTGCAAGGTGCAATTCTGAAATTTTTTGCTTTTTCCTGCTCCTCTTAGCATGATAAAGAAGATTCAAAGAGAGTGAGATGCCAGCTCCTTTCACTCAGTCAGTAGCTTCAAACATTTCTGGTATATGAATAACATGATGTTTTTCAATGGCAAAAATCAATGAATATTGTAAATGCACAAACAGTAATTTCTCCGCATTGCAAGGTGCAATTCTGAAATTTTTTGCTTTTTCCTGCTCCTCTTAGCATGATAAAGACGATTCAAAGAGAGTGAGATGCCAGCTCCTTTCATTCAGTCAGTAGCTTCAATCATTTCTGGACGTTTTTCAATGGCAAAAATCAATGAATATTGTAAATGCACAAACAGTAATTTCTCCGCATTGCAAGGTGCAATTCTGAAATTTTTTGCTTTTTCCTGCTCCTCTTAGCATGATAAAGAAAATTCAGAGTGAGATGCCAGCTGCTTTCATTCAGTCAGTAGCTTCAATCATTTCTGGACGTTTTTCAATGGCAAAAATCAATGAATATTGTAAATGCACAAACAGTAATTTCTCCGCATTGCAAGGTGCAATTCTGAAATTTTTTGCTTTTTCCTGCTCCTCTTAGCATGATAAAGAAGATTCAAAGAGAGTGAGATGCCAGCTCCTTTCATTCAGTCAGTAGCTTCAAACATTTCTGGTATATGAATAACATGATGTTTTTCAATGGCAAAAATCAATGAATATTGTAAATGCACAAACAGTAATTTCTCCGCATTGCAAGGTGCAATTCTGAAATTTTTTGCTTTTTCCTGCTCCTCTTAGCATGATAAAGAAGATTCAAAGAGAGTGAGATGCCAGCTCCTTTCGTTCAGTCAGTAGCTTCAATCATTTCTGGACGTTTTTCAAAGGCAAAAATCATTGAATATTGTAAATGCACAAACAGTAATTTCTCCGCATTGCAAGGTGCAATTCTGAAATTTTTTACTTTTTCCTGCTCCTCTTAGCATGATAAAGAAGATTCAAAGAGAGTGAGATGCCAGCTCCTTTTATTCAGTCAGTAGCTTCAATCATTTCTGGTATATGAATAACATGATGTTTTTCAATGGCAAAAATCAATGAATATTGTAAATGCACAAACAGTAATTTCTCCGCATTGCAAGGTGCAATTCTGAAGTTTTTTGCTTTTTCCTGCTCCTCTTAGCATGATAAAGAAGATTCAAAGAGAGTGAGATGCCAGCTCCTTTCATTCAGTCAGTAGCTTCAATCATTTCTGGACGTTTTTCAATGGCAAAAATCATTGAATATTGTAAATGCACAAACAGTAATTTCTCCGCATTGCAAGGTGCAATTCTGAAATTTTTTACTTTTTCCTGCTTCTCTTAGCATGATAAAGAAGATTCAAAGAGAGTGAGATGCCAGCTCCTTTCATTCAGTCAGTAGCTTCAATCATTTCTGGTATATGAATAACATGATGTTTTTCAATGTCAAAAATCAATGAATATTGTAAATGCACAAACAGTAATTTCTCCGCATTGCAAGGTGCAATTCTGAAATTTTTTGCTTTTTCCTGCTCCTCTTAGCATGATAAAGAAGATTCAAAGAGAGTGAGATGCCAGCTCCTTTCATTCAGTCAGTAGCTTCAATCATTTCTGGACGTTTTTCAATGGCAAAAATCAATGAATATTGTAAATGCACAAACAGTAATTTCTCCGCATTGCAAGGTGCAATTCTGAAATTTTTTGCTTTTTCCTGCTCCTCTTAGCATGATAAAGAAAATTCAGAGTGAGATGCCAGCTCCTTTCATTCAGTCAGTAGCTTCAATCATTTCTGGACGTTTTTCAATGGCAAAAATCAATGAATATTGTAAATGCACAAACAGTAATTTCTCCGCATTGCAAGGTGCAATTCTGAAATTTTTTGCTTTTTCCTGCTCCTCTTAGCATGATAAAGAAGATTCAAAGAGAGTGAGATGCCAGCTCCTTTCATTCAGTCAGTAGCTTCAAACATTTCTGGTATATGAATAACATGATGTGTTTCAATGGCAAAAATCAATGAATATTGTAAATGCACAAACAGTAATTTCTCCGCATTGCAAGGTGCAATTCTGAAATTTTTTGCTTTTTCCTGCTCCTCTTAGCATGATAAAGAAGATTCAAAGAGAGTGAGATGCCAGCTCCTTTCGTTCAGTCAGTAGCTTCAATCATTTCTGGACGTTTTTCAAAGGCAAAAATCATTGAATATTGTAAATGCACAAAGAGTAATTTCTCCGCATTGCAAGGTGCAATTCTGAAATTTTTTACTTTTTCCTGCTCCTCTTAGCATGATAAAGAAGATTCAAAGAGAGTGAGATGCCAGCTCCTTTCATTCAGTCCGTAGCTTCAATCATTTCTGGTATATGAATAACATGATGTTTTTCAATGGCAAAAATCAATAAATATTGTAAATGCACAAAAGGTAATTTCTCCGCATTGCAAGGTGCAATTCTGAAGTTTTTTGCATTTTCCTGCTCCTCTTAGCATGATAAAGAAGATTCAAAGAGAGTGAGATGCCAGCTCCTTTCATTCAGTCAGTAGCTTCAATCATTTCTGGACGTTTTTCAATGGCAAAAATCATTGAATATTGTAAATGCACAAACAGTAATTTCTCCGCATTGCAAGGTGCAATACTGAAATTTTTTACTTTTTCCTGCTCCTCTTAGCATGATAAAGAAGATTCAAAGAGAGTGAGATGCCAGCTCCTTTCATTCAGTCAGTAGCTTCAATCATTTCTGGTATATGAATAACATGATGTTTTTCAATGGCAAAAATCAATGAATATTGTAAATGCACAAACAGTAATTTCTCCGCATTGCAAGGTGCAATTCTGAAATTTTTTGCTTTTTCCTGCTCCTCTTAGCATAATAAAGAAGATTCAAAGAAAGTGAGATGCCAGCTCCTTTCATTCAGTCAGTAGCTTCAATCATTTCTGGACGTTTTTCAATGGCAAACATCAATGAATATTGTAAATGCACAAACAGTAATTTCTTCGCATTGCAAGGTGCAATTCTGAAATTTTTTGCTTTTTCCTGCTTCTCTTAGCATGATAAACAAGATTCAAAGAGAGTGAGATGCCAGCTCCTTTCATTCAGTCAGTAGCTTCAATCATTTCTGGACGTTTTTCAATGGCAAAAATCAATGAATATTGTAAATGCACAAACAGTAATTTCTCCGCATTGCAAGGTGCAATTCTGAAATTTTTTACTTTTTCCTGCTCCTCTTAGCATGATAAAGAAGATTCAAAGAGAGTGAGATGCCAGCTCCTTTCATTCAGTCAGTAGCTTCAAACATTCCTGGTATATGAATAACATAATGTTTTTCAATGGCAAAAATCAATGAATATTGTAAATGCACAAACAGTAATTTCTCCGCATTGCAAGGTGCAATTCTGAAATTTTTTGCTTTTTCCTGCTCCTCTTAGCATGATAAAGAAGATTCAAAGAGAGTGAGATGCCAGCTCCTTTCATTCAGTCAGTAGCTTCAATCATTTCTGGACGTTTTTCAATTGCAAAAATCAATGAATATTGTAAATGCACAAACAGTAATTTCTCCGCATTGCAAGGTGCAATTCTGAAATTTTTTGCTTTTTCCTGCTCCTCTTAGCATGATAAAGAAGATTCAAAGAGAGTGAGATGCCAGCTCCTTTCATTCAGTCAGTAGCTTCAAACATTTCTGGTATATGAATAACATGATGTTTTTCAATGGCAAAAATCAATGAATATTGTAAATGCACAAACAGTAATTTCTCCGCATTGCAAGGTGCAATTCTGAAATTTTTTGCTTTTTCCTGCTCCTCTTAGCATGATAAAGAAGATTCAAAGAGAGTGAGATGCCAGCTCCTTTCATTCAGTCAGTAGCATCAATCATTTCTGGTATATGAATAACATGATGTTTTTCAATGGCATAAATCAATGAATATTGTAAATGCACAAACAGTAATTTCTCCGCATTGCAAGGTGCAATTCTGAAATTTTTTGCTTTTTCCTGCTCCTCTTAGCATGATAAAGAAGATTCAAAGAGAGTGAGATGCCAGCTCCTTTCGTTCAGTCAGTAGCTTCAATCATTTCTGGACGTTTTTCAAAGGCAAAAATCATTGAATATTGTAAATGCACAAACAGTAATTTCTCCGCATTGCAAGGTGCAATTCTGAAATTTTTTACTTTTTCCTGCTCCTCTTAGCATGATAAAGAAGATTCAAAGAGAGTGAGATGCCAGCTCCTTTAATTCAGTCAGTAGCTTCAATCATTTCTGGTATATGAATAACATGATGTTTTTCAATGGCAAAAATCAATGAATATTGTAAATGCACAAACAGTAATTTCTCCGCATTGCAAGGTGCAATTCTGAAATTTTTTGCTTTTTCCTGCTCCTCTTAGCATGATAAAGAAGATTCAAAGAGAGTGAGATGCCAGCTCCTTTCATTCAGTCAGTAGCTTCAATCATTTCTGGACGTTTTTCAATGGCAAAAATCATTGAATATTGTAAATGCACAAACAGTAATTTCTCCGCATTGCAAGGTGCAATTCTGAAATTTTTTACTTTTTCCTGCTCCTCTTAGCATGATAAAGAAGATTCAAAGAGAGTGAGATGCCAGCTCCTTTCATTCAGTCAGTAGCTTCAATCATTTCTGGTATATGAATAACATGATGTTTTTCAATGGCAAAAATCAATGAATATTGTAAATGCACAAACAGTAATTTCTCCGCATTGCAAGGTGCAATTCTGAAATTTTTTGCTTTTTCCTGCTCCTCTTAGCATGATAAAGAAGATTCAAAGAGAGTGAGATGCCAGCTCCTTTCATTCAGTCAGTAGCTTCAATCATTTCTGGATGTTTTTCAATGGCAAAAATCAATGAATATTGTAAATGCACAAACAGTAATTTCTCCGCATTGCAAGGTGCAATTCTGAAATTTTTTGCTTTTTCCTGCTCCTCTTAGCATGATAAACAAGATTAAAAGAGAGTGAGATGCCAGCTCCTTTCATTCAGTCAGTAGCTTCAATCATTTCTGGACGTTTTTCAATGGCAAAAATCAATGAATATTGTAAATGCACAAACAGTAATTTCTCCGCATTGCAAGGTGCAATTCTGAAATTTTTTGCTTTTTCCTGCTCCTCTTAGCATGATAAAGAAGATTCAAAGAGAGTGAGATGCCAGCTCCTTTCATTCAGTCAGTAGCTTCAAACATTCCTGGTATATGAATAACATGATGTTTTTCAATGGCAAAAATCAATGAATATTGTAAATGCACAAACAGTAATTTCTCCGCATTGCAAGGTGCAATTCTGAAATTTTTTGCTTTTTCCTGCTCCTCTTAGCATGATAAAGAAGATTCAAAGAGAGTGAGATGCCAGCTCCTTTCATTCAGTCAGTAGCTTCAATCATTTCTGGACGTTTTTCAATTGCAAAAATCAATGAATATTGTAAATGCACAAACAGTAATTTCTCCGCATTGCAAGGTGCAACTCTGAAATTTTTTGCTTTTTCCTGCTCCTCTTAGCATGATAAAGAAGATTCAAAGAGAGTGAGATGCCAGCTCCTTTCATTCAGTCAGTAGCTTCAATCATTTCTGGTATATGAATAACGTGATGTTTTTCAATGGCAAAAATCAATGAATATTGTAAATGCACAAACAGTAATTTCTCCGCATTGCAAGGTGCAATTCTGAAATTTTTTGCTTTTTCCTGCTCCTCTTAGCATGATAAAGAAGATTCAAAGAGAGTGAGATGCCAGCTCCTTTCATTCAGTCAGTAGCTTCAAACATTTCTGGTATATGAATAACATGATGTTTTTCAATGGCAAAAATCAATGAATATTGTAAATGCACAAACAGTAATTTCTCCGCATTGCAAGGTGCAATTCTGAAATTTTTTGCTTTTTCCTGCTCCTCTTAGCATGATAAAGAAGATTCAAGGAGAGTGAGATGCCAGCTCCTTTCATTCAGTCAGTAGCTTCAAACATTTCTGGTATATGAATAACATGATGTTTTTCAATGGCAAAAATCAATGAATATTGTAAATGCACAAACAGTAATTTCTCCGCATTGCAAGGTGCAATTCTGAAATTTTTTGCTTTATCCTGCTCCTCTTAGCATGATAAAGAAGATTCAAAGAGAGTGAGATGCCAGCTCCTTTCATTCAGTCAGTAGCTTCAATCATTTCTGGACGTTTTTCAATGGCAAAAATCATTGAATATTGTAAATGCACAAACAGTAATTTCTCCGCATTGCAAGGTGCAATTCTGAAATTTTTTACTTTTTCCTGCTCCTCTTAGCATGATAAAGAAGATTCAAAGAGAGTGAGATGCCAGCTCCTTTCATTCAGTCAGTAGCTTCAATCATTTCTGGTATATGAATAACATGATGTTTTTCAATGGCAAAAATCAATGAATATTGTAAATGCACAAACAGTAATTTCTCCGCATTGCAAGGTGCAATTCTGAGATTTTTTGCTTTTTCCTGCTCCTCTTAGCATGATAAAGAAGATTCAAAGAGAGTGAGATGCCAGCTCCTTTCATTCAGTCAGTAGCTTCAATCATTTCTGGACGTTTTTCAATGGCAAAAATCAATGAATATTGTAAATGCACAAACAGTAATTTCTCCGCATTGCAAGGTGCAATTCTGAAATTTTTTGCTTTTTCCTGCTCCTCTTAGCATGATAAAGAAGATTCAAAGAGAGTGAGAAGCCAGCTCCTTTCATTCAGTCAGTAGCTTCAATCATTTCTGGACGTTTTTCAATTGCAAAAATCAATGAATATTGTAAATGCACAAACAGTAATTTCTCCGCATTGCAAGGTGCAATTCTGAAATTTTTTGCTTTTTCCTGCTCCTCTTAGCATGATAAAGAAGATTCAAAGAGAGTGAGATGCCAGCTCCTTTCATTCAGTCAGTAGCTTCAATCATTTCTGGTATATGAATAACATGATGTTTTTCAATGGCAAAAATCAATGAATATTGTAAATGCACAAACAGTAATTTCTCCGCATTGCAAGGTGCAATTCTGAAATTTTTTGCTTTTTCCTGCTCCTCTTAGCATGATAAAGAAGATTCAAAGAGAGTGAGATGCCAGCTCCTTTCATTCAGTCAGTAGCTTCAATCATTTCTGGACGTTTTTCAATGGCAAAAATCAATGAATATTGTAAATGCACAAACAGTAATTTCTCCGCATTGCAAGGTGCAATTCTGAAATTTTTTGCTTTTTCCTGCTCCTCTTAGCATGATAAAGAAGATTCAAAGAGAGTGAGATGCCAGCTCCTTTCATTCAGTCAGTAGCTTCAATCATTTCTGGACGTTTTTCAATGGCAAAAATCAATGAATATTGTAAATGCACAAACAGTAATTTCTCCGCATTGCAAGGTGCAATTCTGAAATTTTTTGCTTTTTCCTGCTCCTCTTAGCATGATAAAAAAGATTCAAAGAGAGTGAGATGCCAGCTCCTTTCATTCAGTCAGTAGCTTCAAACATTTCTGGTATATGAATAACATGATGTTTTTCAATGGCAAAAATCAATGAATATTGTAAATGCACAAACAGCAATTTCTCCGCATTGCAAGGTGCAATTCTGAAATTTTTTGCTTTTTCCTGCTCCTCTTAGCATGATAAAGAAGATTCAAAGAGAGTGAGACGCCAGCTCCTTTCGTTCAGTCAGTAGCTTCAATCATTTCTGGACGTTTTTCAATGGCAAAAATCATTGAATATTGTAAATGCACAAACAGTAATTTCTCCGCATTGCAAGGTGCAATTCTGAAATTTTTTACTTTTTCCTGCTCCTCTTAGCATGATAAAGAAGATTCAAAGAGAGTGAGATGCCAGCTCCTTTCATTCAGTCAGTAGCTTCAATCATTTCTGGTATATGAATAACATGATGTTTTTCAATGGCAAAAATCAATGAATATTGTAAATGCACAAACAGTAATTTCTCCGCATTGCAAGGTGCAATTCTGAAATTTTTTGCTTTTTCCTGCTCCTCTTAGCATGATAAAGAAGATTCAAAGAGAGTGAGATGCCAGCTCCTTTCATTCAGTCAGTAGCTTCAATCATTTCTGGACGTTTTTCAATGGCAAAAATCAACGAATATTGTAAATGCACAAACAGTAATTTCTCCGCATTGCAAGGTGCAATTCTGAAATTTTTTGCTTTTTCCTGCTCCTCTTAGCATGATAAAGAAGATTCAAAGAGAGTGAGATGCCAGCTCCTTACATTCAGTCAGTAGCTTCAATCATTTCTGGTAAATGAATAACATGATGTTTTTCAATGGCAAAAATCAATGAATTTTGTAAATGCACAAACAGTAATTTCTCCGCATTGCAAGGCGCAATTCTGAAATTTTTTGCTTTTTCCTGCTCCTCTTAGCATGATAAAGAAGATTCAAAGAGAGTGAGATGCCAGCTCCTTTCAATCAGTCAGTAGCTTCAATCATTTCTGGACGTTTTTCAATGGCAAAAATCAATGAATATTGTAAATGCACAAACAGTAATTTCTCCGCATTGCAAGGTGCAATTCTGAAATTTTATGCTTTTTCCTGCTCCTCTTAGCATGATAAAGAAGATTCAAAGAGAGTGAGATGCCAGCTCCTTTCATTCAGTCAGTAGCTTCAATCATTTCTGGACGTTTTTCAATGGCAAAAATCAATGAATATTGTAAATGCACAAACAGTAATTTTTCCGCATTGCAAGGTGCAATTCTGAAATTTTTTGCTTATTCCTGCTCCTCTTAGCATGATAAAGAAGATTCAAAGAGAGTGAGGTGCCAGCTCCTTTCATTCAGTCAGTAGCTTCAAACATTTCTGGTATATGAATAACGTTTTTCAATGGCAAAAATCAATGAATATTGTAAATGCACAAACAGTTATTTCTCCGCATTGCAAGGTGCAATTCTGAAATTTTTTGCTTTTTCCTGCTCCTCTTAGCATGATAAAGAAGATTCAAAGAGAGTGAGATGCCAGCTCCTTTCATTCAGTCAGTAGCTTCAATCATTTCTGGACGTTTTTCAATGGCAAAAATCAATGAATATTGTAAATGCACAAACAGTAATTTCTCCGCATTGCAAGGTGCAATTCTGAAATTTTTTGCTTTTTCCTGCTCCTCTTAGCATGATAAAGAAGATTCAAAGAGAGTGAGATGCCAGCTCCTTTCATTCAGTCAGTAGCTTCAATCATTTCTGGACGTTTTTCAATGGCAAAAATCAATGAATATTGTAAATGCACAAACAGTAATTTCTCCGCATTGCAAGGTGCAATTCTGAAATTTTTTGCTTTTTCCTGCTCCTCTTAGCATGATAAAGAAGATTCAAAGAGAGTGAGATGCCAGCTCCTTTCATTCAGTCAGTAGCTTCAATCATTTCTGGACGTTTTTCAATGGCAAAAATCAATGAATATTGTAAATGCACAAACAGTAATTTCTCCGCATTGCAAGGTGCAATTCTGAAATTTTTGCTTTTTCCTGCTCCTCTTAGCATGATAAAGAAGATTCAAAGAGAGTGAGGTGCCAGCTCCTTTCATTCAGTCAGTAGCTTCAAACATTTCTGGTATATGAATAACATGTTTTTCAATGGCAAAAATCAATGAATATTGTAAATGCACAAACAGTAATTTCTCCGCATTGCAAGGAGCAATTCTGAAATTTTTTGCTTTTTCCTGCTCCTCTTAGCATGATAAAGAAGATTCAAAGAGAGTGAGATGCCAGCTCCTTTCATTCAGTCAGTAGCTTCAATCATTTCTGGACGTTTTTCAATGGCAAAAATCAATGAATATTGTAAATGCACAAACTGTAATTTCTCCGCATTGCAAGGTGCAATTCTGAAATTTTTTGCTTTTTCCTGCTCCTCTTAGCATGATAAAGAAGATTCAAAGAGAGTGAGATGCCAGCTCTTTTCATTCAGTCAGTAGCTTCAATCATTTCTGGACGTTTTTCAATGGCAAAAATCAATGAATATTGTAAATGCACAAACAGTAATTTCTCCGCATTGCAAGGTGCAATTCTGAAATTTTTTGCTTTTTCCTGCTCCTCTTAGCATGATAAAGAAGATTCAAAGAGAGTGAGATGCCAGCTCCTTTCATTCAATCAGTAGCTTCAAACATTTCTGGTATATGAATAACATGATGTTTTTCAATGGCAAAAATCAATGAATATTGTAAATGCACAAACAGTAATTTCTCCGCATTGCAAGGTGCAATTCTGAAATTTTTTGCTTTTTCCTGCTCCTCTTAGCATGATAAAGAAGATTCAAAGAGAGTGAGATGCCAGCTCCTTTCATTCAGTCAGTAGCTTCAATCATTTCTGGACGTTTTTCAATGGCAAAAATCAATGAATATTGTAAATGCACAAACAGTAATTTCTCCGCATTGCAAGGTGCAATTCTGAAATTTTTTGCTTTTTCCTGCTCCTCTTAGCATGATAAAGAAGATTCAAAGAGAGTGAGATGCCAGCTCCTTACATTCAGTCAGTAGCTTCAATCATTTCTGGTAAATGAATAACATGATGTTTTTCAATGGCAAAAATCAATTAATTTTGTAAATGCACAAACAGTAATTTCTCCGCATTGCAAGGCGCAATTCTGAAATTTTTTGCTTTTTCCTACTCCTCTTAGCATGATAAAGAAGATTCAAAGAGAGTGAGATGCCAGCTCCTTTGAATCAGTCAGTAGCTTCAATCATTTCTGGACGTTTTTCAATGGCAAAAATCAATGAATATTGTAAATGCACAAACAGTAATTTCTCCGCATTGCAAGGTGCAATTCTGAAATTTTTTGCTTTTTCCTGCTCCTCTTAGCATGATAAAGAAGATTCAAAGAGAGTGAGATGCCAGCTCCTTTCATTCAGTCAGTAGCTTCAATCATTTCTGGACGTTTTTCAATGGCAAAAATCAATGAATATTGTAAATGCACAAACAGTAATTTTTCCGCATTGCAAGGTGCAATTCTGAAATTTTTTGCTTATTCCTGCTCCTCTTAGCATGATAAAGAAGATTCAAAGAGAGTGAGGTGCCAGCTCCTTTCATTCAGTCAGTAGCTTCAAACATTTCTGGTATATGAATAACGTTTTTCAATGGCAAAAATCAATGAATATTGTAAATGCACAAACAGTTATTTCTCCGCATTGCAAGGTGCAATTCTGAAATTTTTTGCTTTTTCCTGCTCCTCTTAGCATGATAAAGAAGATTCAAAGAGAGTGAGATGCCAGCTCCTTTCATTCAGTCAGTAGCTTCAATCATTTCTGGACGTTTTTCAATGGCAAAAATCAATGAATATTGTAAATGCACAAACAGTAATTTCTCCGCATTGCAAGGTGCAATTCTGAAATTTTTTGCTTTTTCCTGCTCCTCTTAGCATGATAAAGAAGATTCAAAGAGAGTGAGATGCCAGCTCCTTTCATTCAGTCAGTAGCTTCAATCATTTCTGGACGTTTTTCAATGGCAAAAATCAATGAATATTGTAAATGCACAAACAGTAATTTCTCCGCATTGCAAGGTGCAATTCTGAAATTTTTTGCTTTTTCCTGCTCCTCTTAGCATGATAAAGAAGATTCAAAGAGAGTGAGATGCCAGCTCCTTTCATTCAGTCAGTAGCTTCAATCATTTCTGGACGTTTTTCAATGGCAAAAATCAATGAATATTGTAAATGCACAAACAGTAATTTTTCCGCATTGCAAGGTGCAATTCTGAAATTTTTTGCTTATTCCTGCTCCTCTTAGCATGATAAAGAAGATTCAAAGAGAGTGAGGTGCCAGCTCCTTTCATTCAGTCAGTAGCTTCAAACATTTCTGGTATATGAATAACGTTTTTCAATGGCAAAAATCAATGAATATTGTAAATGCACAAACAGTTATTTCTCCGCATTGCAAGGTGCAATTCTGAAATTTTTTGCTTTTTCCTGCTCCTCTTAGCATGATAAAGAAGATTCAAAGAGAGTGAGATGCCAGCTCCTTTCATTCAGTCAGTAGCTTCAATCATTTCTGGACGTTTTTCAATGGCAAAAATCAATGAATATTGTAAATGCACAAACAGTAATTTCTCCGCATTGCAAGGTGCAATTCTGAAATTTTTTGCTTTTTCCTGCTCCTCTTAGCATGATAAAGAAGATTCAAAGAGAGTGAGATGCCAGCTCCTTTCATTCAGTCAGTAGCTTCAATCATTTCTGGACGTTTTTCAATGGCAAAAATCAATAAATATTGTAAATGCACAAACAGTAATTTCTCCGCATTGCAAGGTGCAATTCTGAAATTTTTTGCTTTTTCCTGCTCCTCTTAGCATGATAAAGAAGATTCAAAGAGAGTGAGATGCCAGCTCCTTTCATTCAGTCAGTAGCTTCAATCATTTCTGGACGTTTTTCAATGGCAAAAATCAATGAATATTGTAAATGCACAAACAGTAATTTCTCCGCATTGCAAGGTGCAATTCTGAAATTTTTGCTTTTTCCTGCTCCTCTTAGCATGATAAAGAAGATTCAAAGAGAGTGAGGTGCCAGCTCCTTTCATTCAGTCAGTAGCTTCAAACATTTCTGGTATATGAATAACATGTTTTTCAATGGCAAAAATCAATGAATATTGTAAATGCACAAACAGTAATTTCTCCGCATTGCAAGGAGCAATTCTGAAATTTTTTGCTTTTTCCTGCTCCTCTTAGCATGATAAAGAAGATTCAAAGAGAGTGAGATGCCAGCTCCTTTCATTCAGTCAGTAGCTTCAATCATTTCTGTACGTTTTTCAATGGCAAAAATCAATGAATATTGTAAATGCACAAACTGTAATTTCTCCGCATTGCAAGGTGCAATTCTGAAATTTTTTGCTTTTTCCTGCTCCTCTTAGCATGATAAAGAAGATTCAAAGAGAGTGAGATGCCAGCTCTTTTCATTCAGTCAGTAGCTTCAATCATTTCTGGACGTTTTTCAATGGCAAAAATCAATGAATATTGTAAATGCACAAACAGTAATTTCTCCGCATTGCAAGGTGCAATTCTGAAATTTTTTGCTTTTTCCTGCTCCTCTTAGCATGATAAAGAAGATTCAAAGAGAGTGAGATGCCAGCTCCTTTCATTCAATCAGTAGCTTCAAACATTTCTGGTATATGAATAACATGATGTTTTTCAATGGCAAAAATCAATGAATATTGTAAATGCACAAACAGTAATTTCTCCGCATTGCAAGGTGCAATTCTGAAATTTTTTGCTTTTTCCTGCTCCTCTTAGCATGATAAAGAAGATTCAAAGAGAGTGAGATGCCAGCTCCTTTCATTCAGTCAGTAGCTTCAATCATTTCTGGACGTTTTTCAATGGCAAAAATCAATGAATATTGTAAATGCACAAACAGTAATTTCTCCGCATTGCAAGGTGCAATTCTGAAATTTTTTGCTTTTTCCTGCTCCTCTTAGCATGATAAAGAAGATTCAAAGAGAGTGAGATGCCAGCTCCTTTCATTCAGTCAGTAGCTTCAATCATTTCTGGACGTTTTTCAATGGCAAAAATCAATGAATATTGTAAATGCACAAACAGTAATTTCTCCGCATTGCAAGGTGCAATTCTGAAATTTTTTGCTTTTTCCTGCTCCTCTTAGCATGATAAAGAAGATTCAAAGAGAGTGAGATGCCAGCTCCTTTCATTCAGTCAGTAGCTTCAATCATTTCTGGACGTTTTTCAATGGCAAAAATCAATGAATATTGTAAATGCACAAACAGTAATTTCTCCGCATTGCAGGGTGCAATTCTGAAATTTTTGCTTTTTCCTGCTCCTCTTAGCATGATAAAGAAGATTCAAAGAGAGTGAGGTGCCAGCTCCTTTCATTCAGTCAGTAGCTTCAAACATTTCTGGTATATGAATAACATGTTTTTCAATGGCAAAAATCAATGAATATTGTAAATGCACAAACAGTAATTTCTCCGCATTGCAAGGAGCAATTCTGAAATTTTTTGCTTTTTCCTGCTCCTCTTAGCATGATAAAGAAGATTCAAAGAGAGTGAGATGCCAGCTCCTTTCATTCAGTCAGTAGCTTCAATCATTTCTGGACGTTTTTCAATGGCAAAAATCAATGAATATTGTAAATGCACAAACTGTAATTTCTCCGCATTGCAAGGTGCAATTCTGAAATTTTTTGCTTTTTCCTGCTCCTCTTAGCATGATAAAGAAGATTCAAAGAGAGTGAGATGCCAGCTCTTTTCATTCAGTCAGTAGCTTCAATCATTTCTGGACGTTTTTCAATGGCAAAAATCAATGAATATTGTAAATGCACAAACAGTAATTTCTCCGCATTGCAAGGTGCAATTCTGAAATTTTTTGCTTTTTCCTGCTCCTCTTAGCATGATAAAGAAGATTCAAAGAGAATGAGATGCCAGCTCCTTTCATTCAATCAGTAGCTTCAAACATTTCTGGTATATGAATAACATGATGTTTTTCAATGGCAAAAATCAATGAATATTGTAAATGCACAAACAGTAATTTCTCCGCATTGCAAGGTGCAATTCTGAAATTTTTTGCTTTTTCCTGCTCCTCTTAGCATGATAAAGAAGATTCAAAGAGAGTGAGATGCCAGCTCCTTACATTCAGTCAGTAGCTTCAATCATTTCTGGTAAATGAATAACATGATGTTTTTCAATGGCAAAAATCAATTAATTTTGTAAATGCACAAACAGTAATTTCTCCGCATTGCAAGGCGCAATTCTGAAATTTTTTGCTTTTTCCTACTCCTCTTAGCATGATAAAGAAGATTCAAAGAGAGTGAGATGCCAGCTCCTTTGAATCAGTCAGTAGCTTCAATCATTTCTGGACGTTTTTCAATGGCAAAAATCAATGAATATTGTAAATGCACAAACAGTAATTTCTCCGCATTGCAAGGTGCAATTCTGAAATTTTTTGCTTTTTCCTGCTCCTCTTAGCATGATAAAGAAGATTCAAAGAGAGTGAGATGCCAGCTCCTTTCATTCAGTCAGTAGCTTTAATCATTTCTGGACGTTTTTCAATGGCAAAAATCAATGAATATTGTAAATGCACAAACAGTAATTTTTCCGCATTGCAAGGTGCAATTCTGAAATTTTTTGCTTATTCCTGCTCCTCTTAGCATGATAAAGAAGATTCAAAGAGAGTGAGGTGCCAGCTCCTTTCATTCAGTCAGTAGCTTCAAACATTTCTGGTATATGAATAACGTTTTTCAATGGCAAAAATCAATGAATATTGTAAATGCACAAACAGTTATTTCTCCGCATTGCAAGGTGCAATTCTGAAATTTTTTGCTTTTTCCTGCTCCTCTTAGCATGATAAAGAAGATTCAAAGAGAGTGAGATGCCAGCTCCTTTCATTCAGTCAGTAGCTTCAATCATTTCTGGACGTTTTTCAATGGCAAAAATCAATGAATATTGTAAATGCACAAACAGTAATTTCTCCGCATTGCAAGGTGCAATTCTGAAATTTTTTGCTTTTTCCTGCTCCTCTTAGCATGATAAAGAAGATTCAAAGAGAGTGAGATGCCAGCTCCTTTCATTCAGTCAGTAGCTTCAATCATTTCTGGACGTTTTTCAATGGCAAAAATCAATGAATATTGTAAATGCACAAACAGTAATTTCTCCGCATTGCAAGGTGCAATTCTGAAATTTTTTGCTTTTTCCTGCTCCTCTTAGCATGATAAAGAAGATTCAAAGAGAGTGAGATGCCAGCTCCTTTCATTCAGTCAGTAGCTTCAATCATTTCTGGACGTTTTTCAATGGCAAAAATCAATGAATATTGTAAATGCACAAACAGTAATTTCTCCGCATTGCAAGGTGCAATTCTGAAATTTTTGCTTTTTCCTGCTCCTCTTAGCATGATAAAGAAGATTCAAAGAGAGTGAGGTGCCAGCTCCTTTCATTCAGTCAGTAGCTTCAAACATTTCTGGTATATGAATAACATGTTTTTCAATGGCAAAAATCAATGAATATTGTAAATGCACAAACAGTAATTTCTCCGCATTGCAAGGAGCAATTCTGAAATTTTTTGCTTTTTCCTGCTCCTCTTAGCATGATAAAGAAGATTCAAAGAGAGTGAGATGCCAGCTCCTTTCATTCAGTCAGTAGCTTCAATCATTTCTGTACGTTTTTCAATGGCAAAAATCAATGAATATTGTAAATGCACAAACTGTAATTTCTCCGCATTGCAAGGTGCAATTCTGAAATTTTTTGCTTTTTCCTGCTCCTCTTAGCATGATAAAGAAGATTCAAAGAGAGTGAGATGCCAGCTCTTTTCATTCAGTCAGTAGCTTCAATCATTTCTGGACGTTTTTCAATGGCAAAAATCAATGAATATTGTAAATGCACAAACAGTAATTTCTCCGCATTGCAAGGTGCAATTCTGAAATTTTTTGCTTTTTCCTGCTCCTCTTAGCATGATAAAGAAGATTCAAAGAGAGTGAGATGCCAGCTCCTTTCATTCAATCAGTAGCTTCAAACATTTCTGGTATATGAATAACATGATGTTTTTCAATGGCAAAAATCAATGAATATTGTAAATGCACAAACAGTAATTTCTCCGCATTGCAAGGTGCAATTCTGAAATTTTTTGCTTTTTCCTGCTCCTCTTAGCATGATAAAGAAGATTCAAAGAGAGTGAGATGCCAGCTCCTTTCATTCAGTCAGTAGCTTCAATCATTTCTGGACGTTTTTCAATGGCAAAAATCAATGAATATTGTAAATGCACAAACAGTAATTTCTCCGCATTGCAAGGTGCAATTCTGAAATTTTTTGCTTTTTCCTGCTCCTCTTAGCATGATAAAGAAGATTCAAAGAGAGTGAGATGCCAGCTCCTTTCATTCAGTCAGTAGCTTCAATCATTTCTGGACGTTTTTCAATGGCAAAAATCAATGAATATTGTAAATGCACAAACTGTAATTTCTCCGCATTGTAAGGTGCAATTCTGAAATTTTTTGCTTTTTCCTGCTCCTCTTAGCATGATAAAGAAGATTCAAAGAGAGTGAGATGCCAGCTCCTTTCATTCAGTCAGTAGCTTCAATCATTTCTGGACGTTTTTCAATGGCAAAAATCAATGAATATTGTAAATGCACAAACAGTAATTTCTCCGCATTGCAAGGTGCAATTCTGAAATTTTTTGCTTTTTCCTGCTCCCCTTAGCATGGTAAAGAAGATTCAAAGAGAGTGAGATGCCAGCTCCTTTCATTCAGTCAGTAGCTTCAATCATTTCTGGACGTTTTTCAATGGCAAAAATCAATGAATATTGTAAATGCACAAACAGAAATTTCTCCGCATTGCAAGGTGCAATTCTGAAATTTTTTGCTTTTTCCTGCTCCTCTTAGCATGATAAAGAAGATTCAAAGAGAGTGAGATGCCAGCTCCTTTCATTCAGTCAGTAGCTTCAAACATTTCTGGTATATGAATAACATGATGTTTTTCAATGGCAAAAATCAATGAATATTGTAAATGCACAAACAGTAATTTCTCCGCATTGCAAGGTGCAATTCTGAAATTTTTTGCTTTTTCCTGCTCCTCTTAGCATGATAAAGAAGATTCAAAGAGAGTGAGATGCCAGCTCCTTTCGTTCAGTCAGTAGCTTCAATCATTTCTGGACGTTTTTCAATGGCAAAAATCATTGAATATTGTAAATGCACAAACAGTAATTTCTCCGCATTGCAAGGTGCAATTCTGAAATTTTTTACATTTTCCTGCTCCTCTTAGCATGATAAAGAAGATTCAAAGAGAGTGAGATGCCAGCTCCTTTCATTCAGTCAGTAGCTTCAATCATTTCTGGTATATGAATAACATGATGTTTTTCAATGGCAAAAATCAATGAATATTGTAAATGCACAAACAGTAATTTCTCCGCATTGCAAGGTGCAATTCTGAAATTTTTTGCTTTTTCCTGCTCCTCTTAGCATGATAAAGAAGATTCAAAGAGAGTGAGGTGCCAGCTCCTTTCATTCAGTCAGTAGCTTCAAACATTTCTGGTATATGAATAACATGTTTTTCAATGGCAAAAATCAATGAATATTGTAAATGCACAAACAGTAATTTCTCCGCATTGCAAGGAGCAATTCTGAAATTTTTTGCTTTTTCCTGCTCCTCTTAGCATGATAAAGAAGATTCAAAGAGAGTGAGATGCCAGCTCCTTTCATTCAGTCAGTAGCTTCAATCATTTCTGGACGTTTTTCAATGGCAAAAATCAATGAATATTGTAAATGCACAAACTGTAATTTCTCCGCATTGCAAGGTGCAATTCTGAAATTTTTTGCTTTTTCCTGCTCCTCTTAGCATGATAAAGAAGATTCAAAGAGAGTGAGATGCCAGCTCCTTTCTTTCAGTCAGTAGCTTCAATCATTTCTGGACGTTTTTCAATGGCAAAAATCAATGAATATTGTAAATGCACAAACAGTAATTTCTCCGCATTGCAAGGTGCAATTCTGAAATTTTTTGCTTTTTCCTGCTCCTCTTAGCATGATAAAGAAGATTCAAAGAGAGTGAGATGCCAGCTCCTTTCATTCAGTCAGTAGCTTCAAACATTTCTGGTATATGAATAACATGATGTTTTTCAATGGCAAAAATTAATGAATATTGTAAATGCAGAAACAGTAATTACTCCGCATTGCAAGGTGCAATTCTGAAATTTTTTGCTTTTTCCAGCTCCTCTTAGCATGATAAAGAAGATTCAAAGAGAGTGAGATGCCAGCTCCTTTCATTCAGTCAGTAGCTTCAATCATTTCTGGACGTTTTTCAATGGCAAAAATCAATGAATATTGTAAATGCACAAACAGTAATTTCTCCGCATTGCAAGGTGCAATTCTGAAATTTTTTGCTTTATCCTGCTCCTCTTAGCATGATAAAGAAGATTCAAAGAGAGTGAGGTGCCAGCTCCTTTCATTCAGTCAGTAGCTTCAAACATTTCTGGTATATGAATAACATGTTTTTCAATGGCAAAAATCAATGAATATTGTAAATGCACAAACAGTAATTTCTCCGCATTGCAAGGTGCAATTCTGAAATTTTTTGCTTTTTCCTGCTCCTCTTAGCATGATAAAGAAAATTCAAAGAGAGTGAGATGCCAGCTCCTTTCATTCAGTCAGTAGCTTCAATCATTTCTGGACGTTTTTCAATGGCAAAAATCAATGAATATTGTAAATGCACAAACAGTAATTTCTCCGCATTGCAAGGTGCAATTCTGAAATTTTTTGCTTTTTCCTGCTCCTCTTAGCATGATAAAGAAGATTCAAAGAGAGTGAGATGCCAGCTCCTTTCATTCAGTCAGTAGCTTCAATCATTTCTGGACGTTTTTCAATGGCAAAAATCAATGAATATTGTAAATGCACAAACAGTAATTTCTCCGCATTGCAAGGTGCAATTCTGAAATTTTTTGCTTTTTCCTGCTCCTCTTAGCATGATAAAGAAGATTCAAAGTGAGTGAGATGCCAGCTCCTTTCATTCAGTCAGTAGCTTCAATCATTTCTGGACGTTTTTCAATGGCAAAAATCAATGAATATTGTAAATGTACAAACAGTAATTTCTCCGCATTGCAAGGTGCAATTCTGAAATTTTTTGCTTTTTCCTGCTCCTCTTAGCATGATAAAGAAGATTCAAAGAGAGTGAGGTTCCAGCTCCTTTCATTCAGTCAGTAGCTTCAAACATTTCTGGTATATGAATAACATGTTTTTCAATGGCAAAAATCAATGAATATTGTAAATGCACAAACAGTAATTTCTCCGCATTGCAAGGTGCAATTCTGAAATTTTTTGCTTTTTCCTGCTCCTCTTAACTTGATAAAGAAGATTCAAAGAGAGTGAGATGCCAGCTCCTTTCATTCAATCAGTAGCTTCAATCATTTCTGGACGTTTTTCAATGGCAAAAATCAATGAATATTGTAAATGCACAAACTGTAATTTCTCCGCATTGTAAGGTGCAATTCTGAAATTTTTTGCTTTTTCCTGCTCCTCTTAGCATGATAAAGAAGATTCAAAGAGAGTGAGATGCCAGCTCCTTTCATTCAGTCAGTAGCTTCAATCATTTCTGGACGTTTTTCAATGGCAAAAATCAATGAATATTGTAAATGCACAAACAGTAATTTCTCCGCATTGCAAGGTGCAATTCTGAAATTTTTTGCTTTTTCCTGCTCCTCTTAGCATGATAAAGAAGATTCAAAGAGAGTGAGATGCCAGCTCCTTTCATTCAGTCAGTAGCTTCAAACATTTCTGGTATATGAATAACATGATGTTTTTCAATGGCAAAAATCAATGAATATTGTAAATGCACAAACAGTAATTTCTCCGCATTGCAAGGTGCAAGTCTGAAATTTTTTGCTTTTTCCTGCTCCTCTTAGCATGATAAAGAAGATTCAAAGAGAGTGAGATGCCAGCTACTTTCATTCAGTCAGTAGCTTCAATCATTTCTGGACGTTTTTCAATGGTAAAAATCAATGAATATTGTAAATGCACAAACAGTAATTTCTCCGCATTGCAAGGTGCAATTCTGAAATTTTTTGCTTTTTCCTGCTCCTCTTAGCATGATAAAGAAGATTCAAAGAGAGTGAGATGCCAGCTCCTTTCATTCAGTCAGTAGCTTCAATCATTTCTGGACGTTTTTCAATGGCAAAAATCAATGAATATTGTAAATGCACAAACAGTAATTTCTTCGCATTGCAAGGTGCAATTCTGAAATGTTTTGCTTTTTCCTGCTCCTCTTAGCATGATAAAGAAGATTCAAAGAGAGTGAGATGCCAGCTCCTTTCATTCAGTCAGTAGCTTCAATCATTTCTGGTAAATGAATAACATGATGTTTTTCAATGGCAAAAATCAATGAATTTTGTAAATGCACAAACAGTAATTTCTCCGCATTGCAAGGCGCAATTCTGAAATTTTTTGCTTTTTCCTGCTCCTCTTAGCATGATAAAGAAGATTCAAAGAGAGTGAGATGCCAGCTCCTTTCATTCAGTCAGTAGCTTCAATCATTTCTGGACGTTTTTCAATGGCAAAAATCAATGAATATTGTAAATGCACAAACAGTAATTTCTCCGCATTGCAAGGTGCAATTCTGAAATTTTTTGCTTTTTCCTGCTCCTCTTAGCATGATAAAGAAGATTCAAAGAGAGTGAGATGCCAGCTCCTTTCATTCAGTCAGTAGCTTCAATCATTTCTGGATGTTTTTCAATGGCAAAAGTCAATGAATATTGTAAATGCACAAACTGTAATTTCTTCGCATTGCAAGGTGCAATTCTGAAATTTTTTGCTTTTCCTGCTCCTCTTAGCATGATAAAGAAGATTCAAAGAGAGTGAGATGCCAGCTCCTTTCATTCAGTCAGTAGCTTCAATCATTTCTGGACGTTTTTCAATGGCAAAAATCAATGAATATTGTAATTGCACAAACAGTAATTTCTCCGCATTGCAAGGTGCAATTCTGAAATTTTTTGCTTTTTCCTGCTCCTCTTAGCATGATAAAGAAGATTCAAAGAGAGTGAGATGCCAGCTCCTTTCATTCAGTCAGTAGCTTCAAACATTTCTGGTATATGAATAACATGATGTTTTTCAATGGCAAAAATCAATGAATATTGTAAATGCACAAACAGTAATTTCTCCGCATTGCAAGGTGCAATTCTGAAATTTTTTGCTTTTTCCTGCTCCTCTTAGCATGATAAAGAAGATTCAAAGAGAGTGAGATGCCAGCTCCTTTCATTCAGTCAGTAGCTTCAATCATTTCTGGACGTTTTTCAATGGCAAAAATCAATGAATATTGTAAATGCACAAACTGTAATTTCTCCGCATTGTAAGGTGCAATTCTGAAATTTTTTGCTTTTTCCTGCTCCTCTTAGCATGATAAAGAAGATTCAAAGAGAGTGAGATGCCAGCTCCTTTCATTAAGTCAGTAGCTTCAATCATTTCTGGACGTTTTTCAATGGCAAAAATCAATGAATATTGTAAATGCACAAACAGTAATTTCTCCGCATTGCAAGGTGCAATTCTGAAATTTTTTGCTTTTTCCTGCTCCTCTTAGCATGATAAAGAAGATTCAAAGAGAGTGAGATGCCAGCTCCTTTCATTCAGTCAGTAGCTTCAAACATTTCTGGTATATGAATAACATGATGTTTTTCAATGGCAAAAATCAATGAATATTGTAAATGCACAAACAGTAATTTCTCCGCATTGCAAGGTGCAAGTCTGAAATTTTTTGCTTTTTCCTGCTCCTCTTAGCATGATAAAGAAGATTCAAAGAGAGTGAGATGCCAGCTACTTTCATTCAGTCAGTAGCTTCAATCATTTCTGGACGTTTTTCAATGGTAAAAATCAATGAATATTGTAAATGCACAAACAGTAATTTCTCCGCATTGCAAGGTGCAATTCTGAAATTTTTTGCTTTTTCCTGCTCCTCTTAGCATGATAAAGAAGATTCAAAGAGAGTGAGATGCCAGCTCCTTTCATTCAGTCAGTAGCTTCAATCATTTCTGGACGTTTTTCAATGGCAAAAATCAATGAATATTGTAAATGCACAAACAGTAATTTCTCCGCATTGCAAGGTGCAATTCTGAAATTTTTTGCTTTTTCCTGCTCCTCTTAGCATGATAAAGAAGTTTCAAAGAGAGTGAGATGCCAGCTCCTTTCATTCAGTCAGTAGCTTCAATCATTTCTGGTAAATGAATAACATGATGTTTTTCAATGGCAAAAATCAATGAATTTTGTAAATGCACAAACACTAATTTCTCCGCATTGCAAGGCGCAATTCTGAAATTTTTTGCTTTTTCCTGCTCCTCTTAGCATGATAAAGAAGATTCAAAGAGAGTGAGATGCCAGCTCCTTTCATTCAGTCAGTAGCTTCAATCATTTCTGGACGTTTTCAATGGCAAAAATCAATGAATATTGTAAATGCACAAACAGTAATTTCTCCGCATTGCAAGGTGCAATTCTGAAATTTTTTGCTTTTTCCTGCTCCTCTTAGCATGATAAAGAAGATTCAAAGAGAGTGAGGTGCCAGCTCCTTTCATTCAGTCAGTAGCTTCAAACATTTCTGGTATATGAATAACATGTTTTTCAATGGCAAAAATCAATGAATATTGTAAATGCACAAACAGTAATTTCTCCGCATTGCAAGGAGCAATTCTGAAATTTTTTGCTTTTTCCTGCTCCTCTTAGCATGATAAAGAAGATTCAAAGAGAGTGAGATGCCAGCTCCTTTCATTCAGTCAGTAGCTTCAATCATTTCTGGACGTTTTTCAATGGCAAAAATCAATGAATATTGTAAATGCACAAACAGTAATTTCTCCGCATTGCAAGGTGCAATTCTGAAATTTTTTGCTTTTTCCTGCTCCTCTTAGCATGATAAAGAAGATTCAAAGAGAGTGAGATGCCAGCTCCTTTCATTCAGTCAGTAGCTTCAATCATTTCTGGACGTTTTTCAATGGCAAAAATCAATGAATATTGTAAATGCACAAACTGTAATTTCTCCGCATTGCAAGGTGCAATTCTGAAATTTTTTGCTTTTTCCTGCTCCTCTTAGCATGATAAAGAAGATTCAAAGAGAGTGAGATGCCAGCTCCTTTCATTCAGTCAGTAGCTTCAAACATTTCTGGTATATGAATAACATGTTTTTCAATGGCAAAAATCAATGAATATTGTAAATGCACAAACAGTAATTTCTCCGCATTGCAAGGTGCAATTCTGAAATTTTTTGCTTTTTCCTGCTCCTCTTAGCATGATAAAGAAGATTCAAAGAGAGTGAGATGCCAGCTCCTTTCATTCAGTCAGTAGCTTCAAACATTTCTGGTATATGAATAACATGATGTTTTTCAATGGCAAAAATCAATGAATATTGTAAATGCACAAACAGTAATTTCTCCGCATTGCAAGGTGCAATTCTGAAATTTTTTGCTTTTTCCTGCTCCTCTTAGCATGATAAAGAAGATTCAAAGAGAGTGAGATGCCAGCTCCTTTCATTGAGTCAGTAGCTTCAATCATTTCTGGACTTTTTTCAATGGCAAAAATCATTGAATATTGTAAATGCACAAACAGTAATTTCTCCGCATTGCAAGGTGCAATTCTGAAATTTTTTACTTTTTCTTGCTCCTCTTAGCATGATAAAGAAGATTCAAAGAGAGTGAGATGCCAGCTCCTTTCATTCAGTCAGTAGCTTCAATCATTTCTGGTATATGAATAACATGATGTTTTTCAATGGCAAAAATCAATGAATATTGTAAATGCACAAACAGTAATTTCTCCGCATTGCAAGGTGCAATTCTGAAATTTTTTGTTTTTTCCTGCTCCTCTTAGCATGATAAAGAAGATTCAAAGAGAGTGAGATGCCAGCTCCTTTCATTCAGTCAGTAGCTTCAAACATTTCTGGTATATGTATAACATGATGTTTTTCAATGGCAAAAATCAATGAATATTGTAAATGCACAAACAGTAATTTCTCCGCATTGCAAGGTGCAATTCTGAAATTTTTTGCTTTTTCCTGCTCCTCTTAGCATGTTAAAGAAGATTCAAAGAGAGTGAGATGCCAGCTCCTTTCGTTCAGTCAGTAGCCTCAATCATTTCTGGACGTTTTTCAATGGTAAAAATCAATGAATATTGTAAATGCACAAACAGTAATTTCTCCGCATTGCAAGGTGCAATTCTGAAATTTTTTGCTTTTTCCTGCTCCTCTTAGCATGATAAAGAAGATTCAAAGAGAGTGAGATGCCAGCTCCTTTCATTCAGTCAGTAGCTTCAAACATTTCTGGTATATGAATAACATGATGTTTTTCAATGGCAAAAATCAATGAATATTGTAAATGCACAAACAGTAATTTCTCCGCATTGCAAGGTGCAATTCTGAAATTTTTTGCTTTTTCCTGCTCCTCTTAGCATGATAAAGAAGATTCAAAGAGAGTGAGATGCCAGCTCCTTTCATTCAGTCAGTAGCTTCAATCATTTCTGGTATATGAATAACATGATGTTTTTCAATGGCAAAAATCAATGAATATTGTAAATGCACAAACAGTAATTTCTCCGCATTGCAAGGTGCAATTCTGAAATTTTTTGCTTTTTCCTGCTCCTCTTAGCATGATAAAGAAGATTCAAAGAGAGTGAGATGCCAGCTCCTTTCATTCAGTCAGTAGCTTCAATCATTTCTGGACGTTTTTCAATGGCAAAAATCAATGAATATTGTAAATGCACAAACAGTAATTTCTCCGCATTGCAAGGTGCAATTCTGAAATTTTTTGCTTTTACCTGCTCCTCTTAGCATGATAAAGAAGATTCAAAGAGAGTGAGATGCCAGCTCCTTTCAGTCAGTAGCTTCAATCATTTCTGGACGTTTTTCAATGGCAAAAATCAATGAATATTGTAAATGCACAAACAGTAATTTCTCCGCATTGCAAGTTGCAATTCTGAAATTTTTTGCTTTTTCCTGCTCCTCTTAGCATGATAAAGAAGATTCAAAGAGAGTGAGATGCCAGCTCCTTTCATTCAGTCAGTAGCTTCAAACATTTCTGGTATATGAATAACATGATGTTTTTCAATGGCAAAAATCAATGAATATTGTAAATGCACAAACAGTAATTTCTCCGCATTGCAAGGTGCAATTCTGAAATTTTTTGCTTTTTCCTGCTCCTCTTAGCATGATAAAGAAGATTCAAAGAGAGTGAGATGCCAGCTCCTTTCGTTCAGTCAGTAGCTTCAATCATTTCTGGACGTTTTTCAATGGCAAAAATCATTGAATATTATAAATGCACAAACAGTAATTTCTCCGCATTGCATAGTGCAATTCTGAAATTTTTTACTTTTTCCTGCTCCTCTTAGCATGATAAAGAAGATTCAAAGAGAGTGAGATGCCAGCTCCTTTCATTCAGTCAGTAGCTTCAATCATTTCTGGTATATGAATAACATGATGTTTTTCAATGGCAAAAATCAATGAATATTGTAAATGCACAAACAGTAATTTCTCCGCATTGCAAGGTGCAATTCTGAAATTTTTTGCTTTTTCCTGCTCCTCTTAGCATGATAAAGAAGATTCAAAGAGAGTGAGATGCCAGCTCCTTTCATTCAGTCAGTAGCTTCAATAATTTCTGGACGTTTTTCAATGGCAAAAATCAATGAATATTGTAAATGCACAAACAGTAATTTCTCCGCATTGCAAGGTGCAATTCTGAAATTTTTTGCTTTTTCCTGCTCCTCTTAGCATGATAAACATGATTCAAAGAGAGTGAGATGCCAGCTCCTTTCATTCAGTCAGTAGCTTCAATCATTTCTGGACGTTTTTCAATGGCAAAAATCAATGAATATTGTAAATGCACAAACAGTAATTTCTCCGCATTGCAAGGTGCAATTATGAAATTTTTTGCTTTTTCCTGCTCCTCTTAGCATGATAAAGAAGATTCAAAGAGAGTGAGATGCCAGCTCCTTTCATTCAGTCAGTAGCTTCAAACATTTCTGGTATATGAATAACATGATGTTTTTCAATGGCAAAAATCAATGAATATTGTAAATGCACAAACAGTAATTTCTCCGCATTGCAAGGTGCAATTCTGAAATTTTTTGCTTTTTCCTGCTCCTCTTAGCATGATAAAGAAGATTCAAAGAGAGTGAGATGCCAGCTCCTTTCATTCAGTCAGTAGCTTCAATCATTTCTGGATGTTTTTCAATGGCAAAAATCAATGAATATTGTAAATGCACAAACAGTAATTTCTCCGCATTGCAAGGTGCAATTCTGAAATTTTTTGCTTTTTCCTGCTCCTCTTAGCATGATAAACAAGATTCAAAGAGAGTGAGATGCCAGCTCCTTTCATTCAGTCAGTAGCTTCAATCATTTCTGGACGTTTTTCAATGGCAAAAATCAATGAATATTGTAAATGCACAAACAGTAATTTCTCCGCATTGCAAGGTGCAATTCTGAAATTTTTTGCTTTTTCCTGCTCCTCTTAGCATGATAAAGAAGATTCAAAGAGAGTGAGATGCCAGCTCCTTTCATTCAGTCAGTAGCTTCAAACATTTCTGGTATATGAATAACATGATGTTTTTCAATGGCAAAAATCAATGAATATTGTAAATGCACAAACAGTAATTTCTCCGCATTGCAAGGTGCAAGTCTGAAATTTTTTGCTTTTTCCTGCTCCTCTTAGCATGATAAAGAAGATTCAAAGAGAGTGAGATGCCAGCTACTTTCATTCAGTCAGTAGCTTCAATCATTTCTGGACGTTTTTCAATGGTAAAAATCAATGAATATTGTAAATGCACAAACAGTAATTTCTCCACATTGCAAGGTGCAATTCTGAAATTTTTTGCTTTTTCCTGCTCCTCTTAGCATGATAAAGAAGATTCAAAGAGAGTGAGATGCCAGCTCCTTTCATTCAGTCAGTAGCTTCAAACATTTCTGGTATATGAATAACATGATGTTTTTCAATGGCAAAAATCAATGAATATTGTAAATGCACAAACAGTAATTTCTCCGCATTGCAAGGTGCAATTCTGAAATTTTTTGCTTTTTCCTGCTCCTCTTAGCATGATAAAGAAGATTCAAAGAGAGTGAGATGCCAGCTCCTTTCATTCAGTCAGTAGCTTCAATCATTTCTGGATGTTTTTCAATGGCAAAAATCAATGAATATTGTAAATGCACAAACTGTAATTTCTCCGCATTGCAAGGTGCAATTCTGAAATTTTTTGCTTTTTCCTGCTCCTCTTAGCATAATAAAGAAGATTCAAAGAGAGTGAGATGCCAGCTCCTTTCATTCAGTCAGTAGCTTCAATCATTTCTGGACGTTTTTCAATGGCAAAAATCAATGAATATTGTAAATGCACAAACAGTAATTTCTCCGCATTGCAAGGTGCAATTCTGAAATTTTTTGCTTTTTCCTGCTCCTCTTAGCATGATAAAGAAGATTCAAAGAGAGTGAGATGCCAGCTCCTTTCATTCAGTCAGTACCTTCAATCATTTCTGGACGTTTTTCAATGGCAAAAATCAATGAATATTGTAAATGCACAAACAGTAATTTCTCCGCATTGCAAGGTGCAATTCTGAAATTTTTTGCTTTTTCCCGCTCCTCTTAGCATGATAAAGATTCAAAGAGAGTGAGGTGCCAGCTCCTTTCATTCAGTCAGTAGCTTCAAACATTTCTGGTATATGAATAACATGTTTTTCAATGGCAAAAATCAATGAATATTGTAAATGCACAAACAGTAATTTCTCCGCATTGCAAGGTGCAATTCTGAAATTTTTTGCTTTTTCCTGCTCCTCTTAGCATGATAAAGAAGATTCAAAGAGAGTGAGATGCCAGCTCCTTTCATTCAGTCAGTAGCTTCAAACATTTCTGGTATATGAATAACATGATGTTTTTCAATGGCAAAAATCAATGAATATTGTTAATTCACAAACAGTAATTTCTCCGCATTGCAAGGTGCAATTCTGAAATTTTTTGCTTTTTCCTGCTCCTCTTAGCATGATAAAGAAGATTCAAAGAGAGTGAGATGCCAGCTCCTTTCATTCAGTCAGTAGCTTCAATCATTTCTGGATGTTTTTCAATGGCAAAAATCAATGAATATTGTAAATGCACAAACTGTAATTTCTCCGCATTGCAAGGTGCAATTCTGAAATTTTTTGCTTTTTCCTGCTCCTCTTAGCATGATAAAGAAGATTCAAAGAGAGTGAGATGCCAGCTCCTTTCATTCAGTCAGTAGCTTCAATCATTTCTGGACGTTTTTCAATGGCAAAAATCAATGAATATTGTAAATGCACAAACAGTAATTTCTCCGCATTGCAAAGTGCAATTCTGAAATTTTTTGCTTTTTCCTGCTCCTCTTAGCATGATAAAGAAGATTCAAAGAGAGTGAGATGCCAGCTCCTTTCATTCAGTCAGTACCTTCAATCATTTCTGGACGTTTTTCAATGGCAAAAATCAATGAAAATTGTAAATGCACAAACAGTAATTTCTCCGCATTGCAAGGTGCGATTCTGAAATTTTTTGCTTTTTCCTGCTCCTCTTAGCATGATAAAGAAGATTCAAAGAGAGTGAGATGCCAGCTCCTTTCATTCAGTCAGTAGCTTCAAACATTTCTGGTATATGAATAACATGATGTTTTTCAATGGCAAAAATCAATGAATATTGTAAATGCACAAACAGTAATTTCTCCGCATTGCAAGGTGCAAGTCTGAAATTTTTTGCTTTTTCCTGCTCCTCTTAGCATGATAAAGAAGATTCAAAGAGAGTGAGATGCCAGCTACTTTCATTCAGTCAGTAGCTTCAATCATTTCTGGACCTTTTTCAATGGTAAAAATCAATGAATATTGTAAATGCACAAACAGTAATTTCTCCACATTGCAAGGTGCAATTCTGAAATTTTTTGCTTTTTCCTGCTCCTCTTAGCATGATAAAGAAGATTCAAAGAGAGTGAGATGCCAGCTCCTTTCATTCAGTCAGTAGCTTCAAACATTTCTGGTATATGAATAACATGATGTTTTTCAATGGCAAAAATCAATGAATATTGTAAATGCACAAACAGTAATTTCTCCGCATTGCAAGGTGCAATTCTGAAATTTTTTGCTTTTTCCTGCTCCTCTTAGCATGATAAAGAAGATTCAAAGAGAGTGAGATGCCAGCTCCTTTCATTCAGTCAGTAGCTTCAAACATTTCTGGTATATGAATAACATGATGTTTTTCAATGGCAAAAATCAATGAATATTGTAAATGCACAAACAGTAATTTCTCCGCATTGCAAGGTGCAATTCTGAAATTTTTTGCTTTTTCCTGCTCCTCTTAGCATGATAAAGAAGATTCAAAGAGAGTGAGATGCCAGCTCCTTTCATTCAGTCAGTAGCTTCAATCATTTCTGGATGTTTTTCAATGGCAAAAATCAATGAATATTGTAAATGCACAAACAGTAATTTCTCCGCATTGCAAGGTGCAATTCTGAAATTTTTTGCTTTTTCCTGCTCCTCTTAGCATGATAAAGAAGATTCAAAGAGAGTGAGATGCCAGCTCCTTTCATTCAGTCAGTAGCTTCAAACATTTCTGGTATATGAATAACATGATGTTTTTCAATGGCAAAAATCAATGAATATTGTAAATGCACAAACAGTAATTTCTCCGCATTGCAAGGTGCAATTCTGAAATTTTTTGCTTTTTCCTGCTCCTCTTAGCATGATAAAGAAGATTCAAAGAGAGTGAGATGCCAGCTCCTTTCATTCAGTCAGTAGCTTCAAACATTTCTGGTATATGAATAACATGATGTTTTTCAATGGCAAAAATCAATGAATATTGTAAATGCACAAACAGTAATTTCTCCGCATTGCAAGGTGCAATTCTGAAATTTTTTGCTTTTTCCTGCTCCTCTTAGCATGATAAAGAAGATTCAAAGAGAGTGAGATGCCAGCTCCTTTCATTCAGTCAGTAGCTTCAATCATTTCTGGATGTTTTTCAATGGCAAAAATCAATGAATATTGTAAATGCACAAACAGTAATTTCTCCGCATTGCAAGGTGCAATTCTGAAATTTTTTGCTTTTTCCTGCTCCTCTTAGCATGATAAAGAAGATTCAAAGAGAGTGAGATGTCAGCTCCTTTCATTCAGTCAGTAGCTTCAAACATTTCTGGTATATGAATAACATGATTATTTTTCAATGGCAAAAATCAATGAATTTTGTAAATGCACAAACAGTAATTTCTCCGCATTGCAAGGTGCAATTCTGAAATTTTTTGCTTTTTCCTGCTCCTCTTAGCATGATAAAGAAGATTCAAAGAGAGTGAGATGCCAGTTCCTTTCATTCAGTCAGTAGCTTCAATCATTTCTGGACGTTTTTCAATGGCAAAAATCAATGAATATGGTAAATGCACAAACAGTAATTTCTCCGCATTGCAAGGTGCAATTCTGAAATTTTTTGCTTTTTCCTGCTCCTCTTAGCATGATAAAGAAGATTCAAAGAGAGTGAGATGCCAGCTCCTTTCATTCAGTCAGTATCTTCAATCATTTCTGGTATATGAATAACATGATGTTTTTCAATGGCAAAAATCAATGAATATTGTAAATGCACAAACAGTAATTTCTCCGCATTGCAAGGTGCAATTCTGAAATTTTTTGCTTTTTCCTGCTCCTCTTAGCATGATAAAGAAGATTCAAAGAGAGTGAGATGCCAGCTCCTTTCATTCAGTCAGTAGCTTCAATCATTTCTGGACGTTTTTCAATGGCAAAAATCAATGAATATTGTAAATGCACAAACAGTAATTTCTCCGCATTGCAAGGTGCAATTCTGAAATTTTTTGCTTTTTCCTGCTCCTCTTAGCATGATAAACAAGATTCAAAGAGAGTGAGATGCCAGCTCCTTTCATTCAGTCAGTAGCTTCAATCATTTCTGGACGTTTTTCAATGGCAAAAATCAATGAATATTGTAAATGCACAAACAGTAATTTCTCCGCATTGCAAGGTGCAATTCTGAAATTTTTTGCTTTTTCCTGCTCCTCTTAGCATGATAAAGAAGATTCAAAGAGAGTGAGATGCCAGCTCCTTTCATTCAGTCAGTAGCTTCAAACATTTCTGGTATATGAATAACATGATGTTTTTCAATGGCAAAAATCAATGAATATTGTAAATGCACAAACAGTAATTTCTCCGCATTGCAAGGTGCAAGTCTGAAATTTTTTGCTTTTTCCTGCTCCTCTTAGCATGATAAAGAAGATACAAAGAGAGTGAGATGCCAGCTACTTTCATTCAGTCAGTAGCTTCAATCATTTCTGGATGTTTTTCAATGGTAAAAATCAATGAATATTGTAAATGCACAAACAGTAATTTCTCCACATTGCAAGGTGCAATTCTGAAATTTTTTGCTTTTTCCTGCTCCTCTTAGCATGATAAAGAAGATTCAAAGAGAGTGAGATGCCAGCTCCTTTCATTCAGTCAGTAGCTTCAAACATTTCTGGTATATGAATAACATGATGTTTTTCAATGGCAAAAATCAATGAATATTGTAAATGCACAAACAGTAATTTCTCTGCATTGCAAGGTGCAATTCTGAAATTTTTTGCTTTTTCCTGCTCCTCTTAGCATGATAAAGAAGATTCAAAGAGAGTGAGATGCCAGCTACTTTCATTCAGTCAGTAGCTTCAATCATTTCTGGATGTTTTTCAATGGTAAAAATCAATGAATATTGTAAATGCACAAACAGTAATTTCTCCACATTGCAAGGTGCAATTCTGAAATTTTTTGCTTTTTCCTGCTCCTCTTAGCATGATAAAGAAGATTCAAAGAGAGTGAGATGCCAGCTCCTTTCATTCAGTCAGTAGCTTCAAACATTTCTGGTATATGAATAACATGATGTTTTTCAATGGCAAAAATCAATGAATATTGTAAATGCACAAACAGTAATTTCTCCGCATTGCAAGGTGCAATTCTGAAATTTTTTGCTTTTTCCTGCTCCTCTTAGCATGATAAAGAAGATTCAAAGAGAGTGAGATGCCAGCTCCTTTCATTCAGTCAGTAGCTTCAAACATTTCTGGTATATGAATAACATGATGTTTTTCAATGGCAAAAATCAATGAATATTGTAAATGCACAAACAGTAATTTCTCCGCATTGCAAGGTGCAATTCTGAAATTTTTTGCTTTTTCCTGCTCCTCTTAGCATGATAAAGAATATTCAAAGAGAGTGAGATGCCAGCTCCTTTCATTCAGTCAGTAGCTTCAATCATTTCTGGATGTTTTTCAATGGCAAAAATCAATGAATATTGTAAATGCACAAACTGTAATTTCTCCGCATTGCAAGGTGCAATTCTGAAATTTTTTGTTTTTTCCTGCTCCTCTTAGCATGATAAAGAAAATTCAAAGAGAGTGAGATGCCAGCTCCTTTCATTCAGTCAGTAGCTTCAATCATTTCTGGACGTTTTTCAATGGAAAAAAATCAATGAATATTGTAAATGCACAAACAGTAATTTCTCCGCATTGCAAGGTGCAATTCTGAAATTTTTTGCTTTTTCCTGCTCCTCTTAGCATGATAAAGAAGATTCAAAGAGAGTGAGATGCCAGCTCCTTTCATTCAGTCAGTACCTTCAATCATTTCTGGATGTTTTTCAATGGCAAAAATCAATGAATATTGTAAATGCACAAACAGTAATTTCTCCGCATTGCAAGGTGCAATTCTGAAATTTTTTGCTTTTTCCCGCTCCTCTTAGCATGATAAAGAAGATTCAAAGAGAGTGAGGTGCCAGCTCCTTTCATTCAGTCAGTAGCTTCAAACATTTCTGGTATATGAATAACATGTTTTTCAATGGCAAAAATCAATGAATATTGTAAATGCACAAACAGTAATTTCTCCGCATTGCAAGGTGCAATTCTGAAATTTTTTGATTTTTCCTGCTCCTCTTAGCATGATAAAGAAGATTCAAAGAGAGTGAGATGCCAGCTCCTTTCATTCAGTCAGTAGCTTCAATCATTTCTGGACGTTTTTCAATGGCAAAAATCAATGAATATTATAAATGCACAAACAGTAATTTCTCCGCATTGCAAGGTGCAATTCTGAAATTTTTTGCTTTTTCCTGCTCCTCTTAGCATGATAAAGAAGATTCAAAGAGAGTGAGATGCCAGCTCCTTTCATTCAGTCAGTACCTACAATCATTTCTGGATGTTTTTCAATGGCAAAAATCAATGAATATTGTAAATGCACAAACAGTAATTTCTCCGCATTGCAAGGTGCAATTCTGAAATTTTTTGCTTTTTCCCGCTCCTCTTAGCATGATAAAGAAGATTCAAAGAGAGTGAGGTGCCAGCTCCTTTCATTCAGTCAGTAGCTTCAAACATTTCTGGTATATGAATAACATGTTTTTCAATGGCAAAAATCAATGAATATTGTAAATGCACAAACAGTAATTTCTCCGCATTGCAAGGTGCAATTCTGAAATTTTTTTATTTTTCCTGCTCCTCTTAGCATGATAAAGAAGATTCAAAGAGAGTGAGATGCCAGCTCCTTTCATTCAGTCAGTAGCTTCAATCATTTCTGGACGTTTTTCAATGGCAAAAATCAATGAATATTGTAAATGCACAAACAGTAATTTCTCCGCATTGCAAGGTGCAATTCTGAAATTTTTTGCTTTTTCCTGCTCCTCTTAGCATGATAAAGAAGATTCAAAGAGAGTGAGATGCCAGCTCCTTTCATTCAGTCAGTAGCTTCAATCATTTCTGGACGTTTTTCAATGGCAAAAATCAATGAATATTGTAAATGCACAAACAGTAATTTCTCCGCATTGCAAGGTGCAATTCTGAAATTTTTTGCTTTTTCCTGCTCCTCTTAGCATGATAAAGAAGATTCAAAGAGAGTGAGATGCCAGCTCCTTTCATTCAGTCAGTAGCTTCAAACATTTCTGGTATATGAATAACATGATGTTTTTCAATGGCAAAAATCAATGAATATTGTAAATGCACAAACAGTAATTTCTCCGCATTGCAAGGTGCAAGTCTGAAATTTTTTGCTTTTTCCTGCTCCTCTTAGCATGGTAAAGAAGATTCAAAGAGAGTTAGATGCCAGCTACTTTCATTCAGTCAGTAGCTTCAATCATTTCTGGACGTTTTTCAATGGTAAAAATCAATGAATATTGTAAATGCACAAACAGTAATTTCTCCACATTGCAAGGTGCAATTCTGAAATTTTTTGCTTTTTCCTGCTCCTCTTAGCATGATAAAGAAGATTCAAAGAGAGTGAGATGCCAGCTCCTTTCATTCAGTCAGTAGCTTCAAACATTTCTGGACGTTTTTCAATGGCAAAAATCAATGAATATTGTAAATGCACAAACAGTAATTTCTCCGCATTGCAAGGTGCAATTCTGAAATTTTTTGCTTTTTCCTGCTCCTCTTAGCATGATAAAGAAGATTCAAAGAGAGTTAGATGCCAGCTCCTTTCATTCAGTCAGTAGCTTCAAACATTTCTGGTATATGAATAACATGATGTTTTTCAATGGCAAAAATCAATGAATATTGTAAAAGCACAAACAGTAATTTCTCCGCATTGCAAGGTGCAATTCTGAAATTTTTTGCTTTTTCCTGCTCCTCTTAGCATGATAAAGAAGATTCAAAGAGAGTGAGATGCCAGCTCCTTTCATTCAGTCAGTAGCTTCAATCATTTCTGGACGTTTTTCAATGGCAAAAATCAATGAATATTGTAAATGCACAAACAGTAATTTCTCCGCATTGCAAGGTGCAATTCTGAAATTTTTTGCTTTTTCCTGCTCCTCTTAGCATGATAAAGAAGATTCAAAGAGAGTGAGATGCCAGCTCCTTTCATTCAGTCAGTACCTTCAATCATTTCTGGATGTTTTTCAATGGCAAAAATCAATGAATATTGTAAATGCACAAACAGTAATTTCTCCGCATTGCAAGGTGCAATTCTGAAATTTTTTGCTTTTTCCCGCTCCTCTTAGCATGATAAAGAAGATTCAAAGAGAGTGAGGTGCCAGCTCCTTTCATTCAGTCAGTAGCTTCAAACATTTCTGGTATATGAATAACATGTTTTTCAATGGCAAAAATCAATGAATATTGTAAATGCACAAACAGTAATTTCTCCGCATTGCAAGGTGCAATTCTGAAATTTTTTGATTTTTCCTGCTCCTCTTAGCATGATAAAGAAGATTCAAAGAGAGTGAGATGCCAGCTCCTTTCATTCAGTCAGTAGCTTCAATCATTTCTGGACGTTTTTCAATGGCAAAAATCAATGAATATTGTAAATGCACAAACAGTAATTTCTCCGCATTGCAAGGTGCAATTCTGAAATTTTTTGCTTTTTCCTGCTCCTCTTAGCATGATAAAGAAGATTCAAAGAGAGTGAGATGCCAGCTCCTTTCATTCAGTCAGTAGCTTCAATCATTTCTGGACGTTTTTCAATGGCAAAAATCAATGAATATTGTAAATGCACAAACAGTAATTTCTCCGCATTGCAAGGTGCAATTCTGAAATTTTTTGCTTTTTCCTGCTCCTCTTAGCATGATAAAGAAGATTCAAAGAGAGTGAGATGCCAGCTCCTTTCATTCAGTCAGTAGCTTCAAACATTTCTGGTATATGAATAACATGATGTTTTTCAATGGCAAAAATCAATGAATATTGTAAATGCACAAACAGTAATTTCTCCGCATTGCAAGGTGCAAGTCTGAAATTTTTTGCTTTTTCCTGCTCCTCTTAGCATGGTAAAGAAGATTCAAAGAGAGTGAGATGCCAGCTACTTTCATTCAGTCAGTAGCTTCAATCATTTCTGGACGTTTTTCAATGGTAAAAATCAATGAATATTGTAAATGCACAAACAGTAATTTCTCCACATTGCAAGGTGCAATTCTGAAATTTTTTGCTTTTTCCTGCTCCTCTTAGCATGATAAAGAAGATTCAAAGAGAGTGAGATGCCAGCTCCTTTCATTCAGTCAGTAGCTTCAAACATTTCTGGTATATGAATAACATGATGTTTTTCAATGGCAAAAATCAATGAATATTGTAAATGCACAAACAGTAATTTCTCCGCATTGCAAGGTGCAATTCTGAAATTTTTTGCTTTTTCCTGCTCCTCTTAGCATGATAAAGAAGATTCAAAGAGAGTGAGATGCCAGCTCCTTTCATTCAGTCAGTAGCTTCAAACTTTTCTGGTATATGAATAACATGATGTTTTTCAATGGCAAAAATCAAAGAATATTGTAAATGCACAAACAGTAATTTCTCCGCATTGCAAGGTGCAATTCTGAAATTTTTTGCTTTTTCCTGCTCCTCTTAGCATGATAAAGAAGATTCAAAGAGAGTGAGATGCCAGCTCCTTTCATTCAGTCAGTAGCTTCAATCATTTCTGGACGTTTTTCAATGGCAAAAATCAATGAATATTGTAAATGCACAAACAGTAATTTCTCCGCATTGCAAGGTGCAATTCTGAAATTTTTTGCTTTTTCCTGCTCCTCTTAGCATGATAAAGAAGATTCAAAGAGAGTGAGATGCCAGCTCCTTTCATTCAGTCAGTAGCTTCAATCATTTCTGGACGTTTTTCAATGGCAAAAATCAATGAATATTGTAAATGCACAAACAGTAATTTCTCCGCATTGCAAGGTGCAATTCTGAAATTTTTTGCTTTTTCCTGCTCCTCTTAGCATGATAAAGAAGATTCAAAGAGAGTGAGATGCCAGCTCCTTTCATTCAGTCAGTAGCTTCAAACATTTCTGGTATATGAATAACATGATGTTTTTCAATGGCAAAAATCAATGAATATTGTAAATGCACAAACAGTAATTTCTCCGCATTGCAAGGTGCAATTCTGAAATTTTTTGCTTTTTCCTGCTCCTCTTAGCATGATAAAGAAGATTCAAAGAGAGTGAGATGCCAGCTCCTTTCATTCAGTCAGTAGCTTCAATCATTTCTGGACGTTTTTCAATGGCAAAAATCAATGAATATTGTAAATGCACAAACAGTAATTTCTCCGCATTGCAAGGTGCAATTCTGAAATTTTTTGCTTTTTCCTGCTCCTCTTAGCATGATAAAGAAGATTCAAAGAGAGTGAGATGCCAGCTCCTTTCATTCAGTCAGTAGCTTCAATCATTTCTGGACGTTTTTCAATGGCAAAAATCAATGAATATTGTAAATGCACAAACAGTAATTTCTCCGCATTGCAAGGTGCAATTCTGAAATTTTTTGCTTTTTCCTGCTCCTCTTAGCATGACAAAGAAGATTCAAAGAGAGTAAGATGCCAGCTCCTTTCATTCAGTCAGTAGCTTCAATCATTTCTGGTATATGAATAACATGATGTTTTTCAATGGCAAAAATCAATGAATATTGTAAATGCACAAACAGTAATTTCTCCGCATTGCAAGGTGCAATTCTGAAATTTTTTGCTTTTTCCTGCTCCTCTTAGCATGATAAAGAAGATTCAAAGAGAGTGAGATGCCAGCTCCTTTCATTCAGTCAGTAGCTTCAATCATTTCTGGACGTTTTTCAATGGCAAAAATCAATGAATATTGTAAATGCACAAACAGTAATTTCTCCGCATTGCAAGGTGCAATTCTGAAATTTTTTGCTTTTTCCTGCTCCTCTTAGCATGATAAAGAAGATTCAAAGAGAGTGAGATGCCAGCTCCTTTCATTCAGTCAGTAGCTTCAATCATTTCTGGACGTTTTTCAATGGCAAAAATCAATGAATATTGTAAATGCACAAACAGTAATTTCTCCGCATTGCAAGGTGCAATTCTGAAATTTTTTGCTTTTTCCTGCTCCTCTTAGCATGATAAAGAAGATTCAAAGAGAGTGAGATGCCAGCTCCTTTCATTCAGTCAGTAGCTTCAAACATTTCTTGTATATGAATAACATGATGTTTTTCAATGGCAAAAATCAATGAATATTGTAAAAGCACAAACAGTAATTTCTCCGCATTGCAAGGTGCAATTCTGAAATTTTTTGCTTTTTCCTGCTCCTCTTAGCATGATAAAGAAGATTCAAAGAGAGTGAGATGCCAGCTCCTTTCATTCAGTCAGTAGCTTCAATCATTTCTTGACGTTTTTCAATGGCAAAAATCAATGAATATTGTAAATGCACAAACAGTAATTTCTCCGCATTGCAAGGTGCAATTCTGAAATTTTTTGCTTTTTCCTGCTCCTCTTAGCATGATAAAGAAGATTCAAAGAGAGTGAGATACCAGCTCCTTTCATTCAGTCAGTAGCTTCAATCATTTCTGGTATATGAATAACATGATGTTTTTCAATGGCAAAAATCAATGAATATTGTAAATGCACAAACAGTAATTTCTCCGCATTGCAAGTTGCAATTCTGAAATTTTTTGCTTTTTCCTGCTCCTCTTAGCATGATAAAGAAGATTCAAAGAGAGTGAGATGCCAGCTCCTTTCATTCAGTCAGTAGCTTCAATCATTTCTGGACGTTTTTCTATGGCAAAAATCAATGAATATTGTAAATGCACAAACAGTAATTTCTCCGCATTGCAAGGTGCAATTCTGAAATTTTTTGCTTTTTCCTGCTCCTCTTAGCATGATAAAGAAGATTCAAAGAGAGTGAGATGCCAGCTCCTTTCATTCAGTCAGTAGCTTCAATCATTTCTGGACGTTTTTCAATGGCAAAAATCAATGAATATTGTAAATGCACAAACAGTAATTTCTCCGCATTGCAAGGTGCAATTCTGAAATTTTTTGCTTTTTCCTGCTCCTCTTAGCATGATAAAGAAGATTCAAAGAGAGTTAGATGCCAGCTCCTTTCATTCAGTCAGTAGCTTCAAACATTTCTGGTATATGAATAACATGATGTTTTTCAATGGCAAAAATCAATGAATATTGTAAAAGCACAAACAGTAATTTCTCCGCATTGCAAGGTGCAATTCTGAAATTTTTTGCTTTTTCCTGCTCCTCTTAGCATGATAAAGAAGATTCAAAGAGAGTGAGATGCCAGCTCCTTTCATTCAGTCAGTAGCTTCAATCATTTCTGGACGTTTTTCAATGGCAAAAATCAATGAATATTGTAAATGCACAAACAGTAATTTCTCCGCATTGCAAGGTGCAATTCTGAAATTTTTTGCTTTTTCCTGCTCCTCTTAGCATGATAAAGAAGATTCAAAGAGAGTGAGATGCCAGCTCGTTTCATTCAGTCAGTAGCTTCAATCATTTCTGGTATATGAATAACATGATGTTTTTCAATGGCAAAAATCAATGAATATTGTAAATGCACAAACAGTAATTTCTCCACATTGCAAGGTGCAATTCTGAAATTTTTTGCTTTTTCCTGCTCCTCTTAGCATGATAAAGAAGATTCAAAGAGAGTGAGATGCCAGCTCCTTTCATTCAGTCAGTAGCTTCAATCATTTCTGGACGTTTTTCAATGGCAAAAATCAATGAATATTGTAAATGCACAAACAGTAATTTCTCCGCATTGCAAGGTGCAATTCTGAAATTTTTTGCTTTTTCCTGCTCCTCTTAGCATGATAAAGAAGATTCAAAGAGAGCGAGATGCCAGCTCCTTTCATTCAGTCAGTAGCTTCAATCATTTCTGGTATATGAATAACATGATGTTTTTCAATGGCAAAAATCAATGAATATTGTAAATGCACAAACAGTAATTTCTCCGCATTGCAAGGTGCAATTCTGAAATTTTTTGCTTTTTCCTGCTCCTCTTAGCATGATAAAGAAGATTCAAAGAGAGTGAGATGCCAGCTCCTTTCATTCAGTCAGTAGCTTCAATCATTTCTGGACGTTTTTCAATGGCAAAAATCAATGAATATTGTAAATGCACAAACAGTAATTTCTCCGCATTGCAAGGTGCAATTCTGAAATTTTTTGCTTTTTCCTGCTCCTCTTAGCATGATAAAGAAGATTCAAAGAGAGTGAGATGCCAGCTCCTTTCATTCAGTCAGTAGCTTCAAACATTTCTGGTATATGAATAACATGATGTTTTTCAATTGCAAAAATCAATGAATATTGTAAATGCACAAACAGTAATTTCTCCGCATTGCAAGGTGCAATTCTGAAATTTTTTGCTTTTTCCTGCTCCTCTTAGCATGATAAAGAAGATTCAAAGAGAGTGAGATGCCAGCTCCTTTCATTCAGTCAGTAGCTTCAATCATTTCTGGACGTTTTTCAATGGCAAAAATCAATGAATATTGTAAATGCACAAACAGTAATTTCTCCGCATTGCAAGGTGCAATTCTGAAATTTTTTGCTTTTTCCTGCTCCTCTTAGCATGATAAAGAAGATTCAAAGAGAGTGAGATGCCAGCTCCTTTCATTCAGTCAGTAGCTTCAATCATTTCTGGTATATGAATAACATGATGTTTTTCAATGGCAAAAATCAATGAATATTGTAAATGCACAAACAGTAATTTCTCCGCATTGCAAGGTGCAATTCTGAAATTTTTTGCTTTTTCCTGCTCCTCTTAGCATGATAAAGAAGATTCAAAGAGAGTGAGATGCCAGCTCCTTTCATTCAGTCAGTAGCTTCAATCATTTCTGGTATATGAATAACATGATGTTTTTCAATGGCAAAAATCAATGAATATTGTAAATGCACAAACAGTAATTTCTCCGCATTGCAAGGTGCAATTCTGAAATTTTTTGCTTTTTCCTGCTCCTCTTAGCATGATAAAGAAGATTCAAAGAGAGTGAGATGCCAGTTCCTTTCATTCAGTCAGTAGCTTCAATCATTTCTGGACGTTTTTCAATGGCAAAAATCAATGAATATTGTAAATGCACAAACAGTAATTTCTCCGCATTGCAAGGTGCAATTCTGAAATTTTTTGCTTTTTCCTGCTCCTCTTAGCATGATAAAGAAGATTCAAAGAGAGTGAGATGCCAGCTCCTTTCATTCAGTCAGTAGCTTCAATCATTTCTGGACGTTTTTCAATGGCAAAAATCAATGAATATTGTAAATGCACAAACAGTAATTTCTCCGCATTGCAAGGTGCAATTCTGAAATTTTTTGCTTTTTCCTGCTCCTCTTAGCAGGATAAAGAAGATTCAAAGAGAGTGAGATGCCAGCTCCTTTCATTCAGTCAGTAGCTACAAACATTTCTGGTATATGAATAACATGATGTTTTTCAATGGCAAAAATCAATGAATATTGTAAATGCACAAACAGTAATTTCTCCGCATTGCAAGGTGCAATTCTGAAATTTTTTGCTTTTTCCTGCTCCTCTTAGCATGATAAAGAAGATTCAAAGAGAGTGAGATGCCAGCTCCTTTCATTCAGTCAGTAGCTTCAATCATTTCTGGACGTTTTTCAATGGCAAAAATCAATGAATATTGTAAATGCACAAACAGTAATTTCTCCGCATTGCAAGGTGCAATTCTGAAATTTTTTGCTTTTTCCTGCTCCTCTTAGCATGATAAAGAAGATTCAAAGAGAGTGAGATGCCAGCTCCTTTCATTCAGTCAGTAGCTTCAATCATTTCTGGTATATGAATAACATGATGTTTTTCAATGGCAAAAATCAATGAATATTGTAAATGCACAAACAGTAATTTCTCCGCATTGCAAGGTGCAATTCTGAAATTTTTTGCTTTTTCCTGCTCCTCTTAGCATGATAAAGAAGATTCAAAGAGAGTGAGATTCCAGCTCCTTTCATTCAGTCAGTAGCTTCAAACATTTCTGGTATATGAATAACATGATGTTTTTCAATGGCAAAAATCAATGAATATTGTAAATGCACAAACAGTAATTTCTCCGCATTGCAAGGTGCAATTCTGAAATTTTTTGCTTTTTCCTGCTCCTCTTAGCATGATAAAGAAGATTCAAAGAGAGTGAGATGCCAGCTCCTTTCATTCAGTCAGTAGCTTCAATCATTTCTGGACGTTTTTCAATGGCAAAAATCAATGAATATTGTAAATGCACAAACAGTAATTTCTCCGCATTGCAAGGTGCAATTCTGAAATTTTTTGCTTTTTCCTGCTCCTCTTAGCATGATAAAGAAGATTCAAAGAGAGTGAGATGTCAGCTCCTTTCATTCAGTCAGTAGCTTCAAACATTTCTGGTATATGAATAACATGATGTTTTTCAATGGCAAAAATCAATGAATTTTGTAAATGCACAAACAGTAATTTCTCCGCATTGCAAGGTGCAATTCTGAAATTTTTTGCTTTTTCCTGCTCCTCTTAGCATGATAAAGAAGATTCAAAGAGAGTGAGATGCCAGTTCCTTTCATTCAGTCAGTAGCTTCAATCATTTCTGGACGTTTTTCAATGGCAAAAATCAATGAATATTGTAAATGCACAAACAGTAATTTCTCCGCATTGCAAGGTGCAATTCTGAAATTTTTTGCTTTTTCCTGCTCCTCTTAGCATGATAAAGAAGATTCAAAGAGAGTGAGATGCCAGCTCCTTTCATTCAGTCAGTAGCTTCAATCATTTCTGGTATATGAATAACATGATGTTTTTCAATGGCAAAAATCAATGAATATTGTAAATGCACAAACAGTAATTTCTCCGCATTGCAAGGTGCAATTCTGAATTTTTTTGCTTTTTCCTGCTCCTCTTAGCATGATAAAGAAGATTCAAAGAGAGTGAGATGCCAGCTCCTTTCATTCAGTCAGTAGCTTCAATCATTTCTGGACGTTTTTCAATGGCAAAAATCAATGAATATTGTAAATGCACAAACAGTAATTTCTCCGCATTGCAAGGTGCAATTCTGAAATTTTTTGCTTTTTCCTGCTCCTCTTAGCATGATAAACAAGATTCAAAGAGAGTGAGATGCCAGCTCCTTTCATTCAGTCAGTAGCTTCAATCATTTCTGGACGTTTTTCAATGGCAAAAATCAATGAATATTGTAAATGCACAAACAGTAATTTCTCCGCATTGCAAGGTGCAATTCTGAAATTTTTTGCTTTTTCCTGCTCCTCTTAGCATGATAAAGAAGATTCAAAGAGAGTGAGATGCCAGCTCCTTTCATTCAGTCAGTAGCTTCAAACATTTCTGGTATATGAATAACATGATGTTTTTCAATGGCAAAAATCAATGAATATTGTAAATGCACAAACAGTAATTTCTCCGCATTGCAAGGTGCAAGTCTGAAATTTTTTGCTTTTTCCTGCTCCTCTTAGCATGATAAAGAAGATTCAAAGAGAGTGAGATGCCAGCTACTTTCATTCAGTCAGTAGCTTCAATCATTTCTGGACGTTTTTCAATGGTAAAAATCAATGAATATTGTAAATGCACAAACAGTAATTTCTCCACATTGCAAGGTGCAATTCTGAAATTTTTTGCTTTTTTCTGCTCCTCTTAGCATGATAAAGAAGATTCAAAGAGAGTGAGATGCCAGCTCCTTTCATTCAGTCAGTAGCTTCAATCATTTCTGGTATATGAATAACATGATGTTTTTCAATGGCAAAAAGCAATGAATATTGTAAATGCACAAACAGTAATTTCTCCGCATTGCAAGGTGCAATTCTGAAATTTTTTGCTTTTTCCTGCTCCTCTTAGCATGATAAAGAAGATTCAAAGAGAGTGAGATGCCAGCTCCTTTCATTCAGTCAGTAGCTTCAATCATTTCTGGACGTTTTTCAATGGCAAAAATCAATGAATATTGTAAATGCACAAACAGTAATTTCTCCGCATTGCAAGGTGCAATTCTGAAATTTTTTGCTTTTTCCTGCTCCTCTTAGCATGATAAAGAAGATTCAAAGAGAGTGAGATGTCAGCTCCTTTCATTCAGTCAGTAGCTTCAAACATTTCTGGTATATGAATAACATGATGTTTTTCAATGGCAAAAATCAATGAATTTTGTAAATGCACAAACAGTAATTTCTCCGCATTGCAAGGTGCAATTCTGAAATTTTTTGCTTTTTCCTGCTCCTCTTAGCATGATAAAGAAGATTCAAAGAGAGTGAGATGCCAGTTCCTTTCATTCAGTCAGTAGCTTCAATCATTTCTGGACGTTTTTCAATGGCAAAAATCAATGAATATTGTAAATGCACAAACAGTAATTTCTCCGCATTGCAAGGTGCAATTCTGAAATTTTTTGCTTTTTCCTGCTCCTCTTAGCATGATAAAGAAGATTCAAAGAGAGTGAGATGCCAGCTCCTTTCATTCAGTCAGTAGCTTCAATCATTTCTGGACGTTTTTCAATGGCAAAAATCAATGAATATTGTAAATGCACAAACAGTAATTTCTCCGCATTGCAAGGTGCAATTCTGAAATTTTTTGCTTTTTCCTGCTCCTCTTAGCATGATAAAGAAGATTCAAAGAGAGTGAGATGCCAGCTCCTTTCATTCAGTCAGTAGCTTCAAACATTTCTTGTATATGAATAACATGATGTTTTTCAATGGCAAAAATCAATGAATATTGTAAAAGCACAAACAGTAATTTCTCCGCATTGCAAGGTGCAATTCTGAAATTTTTTGCTTTTTCCTGCTCCTCTTAGCATGATAAAGAAGATTCAAAGAGAGTGAGATGCCAGCTCCTTTCATTCAGTCAGTAGCTTCAATCATTTCTTGACGTTTTTCAATGGCAAAAATCAATGAATATTGTAAATGCACAAACAGTAATTTCTCCGCATTGCAAGGTGCAATTCTGAAATTTTTTGCTTTTTCCTGCTCCTCTTAGCATGATAAAGAAGATTCAAAGAGAGTGAGATACCAGCTCCTTTCATTCAGTCAGTAGCTTCAATCATTTCTGGTATATGAATAACATGATGTTTTTCAATGGCAAAAATCAATGAATATTGTAAATGCACAAACAGTAATTTCTCCGCATTGCAAGTTGCAATTCTGAAATTTTTTGCTTTTTCCTGCTCCTCTTAGCATGATAAAGAAGATTCAAAGAGAGTGAGATGCCAGCTCCTTTCATTCAGTCAGTAGCTTCAATCATTTCTGGACGTTTTTCAATGGCAAAAATCAATGAATATTGTAAATGCACAAACAGTAATTTCTCCGCATTGCAAGGTGCAATTCTGAAATTTTTTGCTTTTTCCTGCTCCTCTTAGCATGATAAAGAAGATTCAAAGAGAGTTAGATGCCAGCTCCTTTCATTCAGTCAGTAGCTTCAAACATTTCTGGTATATGAATAACATGATGTTTTTCAATGGCAAAAATCAATGAATATTGTAAAAGCACAAACAGTAATTTCTCCGCATTGCAAGGTGCAATTCTGAAATTTTTTGCTTTTTCCTGCTCCTCTTAGCATGATAAAGAAGATTCAAAGAGAGTGAGATGCCAGCTCCTTTCATTCAGTCAGTAGCTTCAATCATTTCTGGACGTTTTTCAATGGCAAAAATCAATGAATATTGTAAATGCACAAACAGTAATTTCTCCGCATTGCAAGGTGCAATTCTGAAATTTTTTGCTTTTTCCTGCTCCTCTTAGCATGATAAAGAAGATTCAAAGAGAGTGAGATGCCAGCTCCTTTCATTCAGTCAGTAGCTTCAATCATTTCTGGACGTTTTTCAATGGCAAAAATCAATGAATATTGTAAATGCACAAACAGTAATTTCTCCGCATTGCAAGGTGCAATTCTGAAATTTTTTGCTTTTTCCTGCTCCTCTTAGCATGATAAAGAAGATTCAAAGAGAGTGAGATGCCAGCTCCTTTCATTCAGTCAGTAGCTTCAAACATTTCTTGTATATGAATAACATGATGTTTTTCAATGGCAAAAATCAATGAATATTGTAAAAGCACAAACAGTAATTTCTCCGCATTGCAAGGTGCAATTCTGAAATTTTTTGCTTTTTCCTGCTCCTCTTAGCATGATAAAGAAGATTCAAAGAGAGTGAGATGCCAGCTCCTTTCATTCAGTCAGTAGCTTCAATCATTTCTTGACGTTTTTCAATGGCAAAAATCAATGAATATTGTAAATGCACAAACAGTAATTTCTCCGCATTGCAAGGTGCAATTCTGAAATTTTTTGCTTTTTCCTGCTCCTCTTAGCATGATAAAGAAGATTCAAAGAGAGTGAGATACCAGCTCCTTTCATTCAGTCAGTAGCTTCAATCATTTCTGGTATATGAATAACATGATGTTTTTCAATGGCAAAAATCAATGAATATTGTAAATGCACAAACAGTAATTTCTCCGCATTGCAAGTTGCAATTCTGAAATTTTTTGCTTTTTCCTGCTCCTCTTAGCATGATAAAGAAGATTCAAAGAGAGTGAGATGCCAGCTCCTTTCATTCAGTCAGTAGCTTCAATCATTTCTGGACGTTTTTCAATGGCAAAAATCAATGAATATTGTAAATGCACAAACAGTAATTTCTCCGCATTGCAAGGTGCAATTCTGAAATTTTTTGCTTTTTCCTGCTCCTCTTAGCATGATAAAGAAGATTCAAAGAGAGTGAGATGCCAGCTCCTTTCATTCAGTCAGTAGCTTCAATCATTTCTGGTATATGAATAACATGATGTTTTTCAATGGCAAAAATCAATGAATATTGTAAATGCACAAACAGTAATTTCTCCACATTGCAAGGTGCAATTCTGAAATTTTTTGCTTTTTCCTGCTCCTCTTAGCATGATAAAGAAGATTCAAAGAGAGTGAGATGCCAGCTCCTTTCATTCAGTCAGTAGCTTCAATCATTTCTGGACGTTTTTCAATGGCAAAAATCAATGAATATTGTAAATGCACAAACAGTAATTTCTCCGCATTGCAAGGTGCAATTCTGAAATTTTTTGCTTTTTCCTGCTCCTCTTAGCATGATAAAGAAGATTCAAAGAGAGCGAGATGCCAGCTCCTTTCATTCAGTCAGTAGCTTCAATCATTTCTGGTATATGAATAACATGATGTTTTTCAATGGCAAAAATCAATGAATATTGTAAATGCACAAACAGTAATTTCTCCGCATTGCAAGGTGCAATTCTGAAATTTTTTGCTTTTTCCTGCTCCTCTTAGCATGATAAAGAAGATTCAAAGAGAGTGAGATGCCAGCTCCTTTCATTCAGTCAGTAGCTTCAATCATTTCTGGACGTTTTTCAATGGCAAAAATCAATGAATATTGTAAATGCACAAACAGTAATTTCTCCGCATTGCAAGGTGCAATTCTGAAATTTTTTGCTTTTTCCTGCTCCTCTTAGCATGATAAAGAAGATTCAAAGAGAGTGAGATGCCAGCTCCTTTCATTCAGTCAGTAGCTTCAAACATTTCTGGTATATGAATAACATGATGTTTTTCAATTGCAAAAATCAATGAATATTGTAAATGCACAAACAGTAATTTCTCCGCATTGCAAGGTGCAATTCTGAAATTTTTTGCTTTTTCCTGCTCCTCTTAGCATGATAAAGAAGATTCAAAGAGAGTGAGATGCCAGCTCCTTTCATTCAGTCAGTAGCTTCAATCATTTCTGGACGTTTTTCAATGGCAAAAATCAATGAATATTGTAAATGCACAAACAGTAATTTCTCCGCATTGCAAGGTGCAATTCTGAAATTTTTTGCTTTTTCCTGCTCCTCTTAGCATGATAAAGAAGATTCAAAGAGAGTGAGATGCCAGCTCCTTTCATTCAGTCAGTAGCTTCAATCATTTCTGGTATATGAATAACATGATGTTTTTCAATGGCAAAAATCAATGAATATTGTAAATGCACAAACAGTAATTTCTCCGCATTGCAAGGTGCAATTCTGAAATTTTTTGCTTTTTCCTGCTCCTCTTAGCATGATAAAGAAGATTCAAAGAGAGTGAGATGCCAGCTCCTTTCATTCAGTCAGTAGCTTCAATCATTTCTGGTATATGAATAACATGATGTTTTTCAATGGCAAAAATCAATGAATATTGTAAATGCACAAACAGTAATTTCTCCGCATTGCAAGGTGCAATTCTGAAATTTTTTGCTTTTTCCTGCTCCTCTTAGCATGATAAAGAAGATTCAAAGAGAGTGAGATGCCAGTTCCTTTCATTCAGTCAGTAGCTTCAATCATTTCTGGACGTTTTTCAATGGCAAAAATCAATGAATATTGTAAATGCACAAACAGTAATTTCTCCGCATTGCAAGGTGCAATTCTGAAATTTTTTGCTTTTTCCTGCTCCTCTTAGCATGATAAAGAAGATTCAAAGAGAGTGAGATGCCAGCTCCTTTCATTCAGTCAGTAGCTTCAATCATTTCTGGACGTTTTTCAATGGCAAAAATCAATGAATATTGTAAATGCACAAACAGTAATTTCTCCGCATTGCAAGGTGCAATTCTGAAATTTTTTGCTTTTTCCTGCTCCTCTTAGCAGGATAAAGAAGATTCAAAGAGAGTGAGATGCCAGCTCCTTTCATTCAGTCAGTAGCTACAAACATTTCTGGTATATGAATAACATGATGTTTTTCAATGGCAAAAATCAATGAATATTGTAAATGCACAAACAGTAATTTCTCCGCATTGCAAGGTGCAATTCTGAAATTTTTTGCTTTTTCCTGCTCCTCTTAGCATGATAAAGAAGATTCAAAGAGAGTGAGATGCCAGCTCCTTTCATTCAGTCAGTAGCTTCAATCATTTCTGGACGTTTTTCAATGGCAAAAATCAATGAATATTGTAAATGCACAAACAGTAATTTCTCCGCATTGCAAGGTGCAATTCTGAAATTTTTTGCTTTTTCCTGCTCCTCTTAGCATGATAAAGAAGATTCAAAGAGAGTGAGATGCCAGCTCCTTTCATTCAGTCAGTAGCTTCAATCATTTCTGGTATATGAATAACATGATGTTTTTCAATGGCAAAAATCAATGAATATTGTAAATGCACAAACAGTAATTTCTCCGCATTGCAAGGTGCAATTCTGAAATTTTTTGCTTTTTCCTGCTCCTCTTAGCATGATAAAGAAGATTCAAAGAGAGTGAGATGCCAGCTCCTTTCATTCAGTCAGTAGCTTCAAACATTTCTGGTATATGAATAACATGATGTTTTTCAATGGCAAAAATCAATGAATATTGTAAATGCACAAACAGTAATTTCTCCGCATTGCAAGGTGCAATTCTGAAATTTTTTGCTTTTTCCTGCTCCTCTTAGCATGATAAAGAAGATTCAAAGAGAGTGAGATGCCAGCTCCTTTCATTCAGTCAGTAGCTTCAATCATTTCTGGACGTTTTTCAATGGCAAAAATCAATGAATATTGTAAATGCACAAACAGTAATTTCTCCGCATTGCAAGGTGCAATTCTGAAATTTTTTGCTTTTTCCTGCTCCTCTTAGCATGATAAAGAAGATTCAAAGAGAGTGAGATGTCAGCTCCTTTCATTCAGTCAGTAGCTTCAAACATTTCTGGTATATGAATAACATGATGTTTTTCAATGGCAAAAATCAATGAATTTTGTAAATGCACAAACAGTAATTTCTCCGCATTGCAAGGTGCAATTCTGAAATTTTTTGCTTTTTCCTGCTCCTCTTAGCATGATAAAGAAGATTCAAAGAGAGTGAGATGCCAGTTCCTTTCATTCAGTCAGTAGCTTCAATCATTTCTGGACGTTTTTCAATGGCAAAAATCAATGAATATTGTAAATGCACAAACAGTAATTTCTCCGCATTGCAAGGTGCAATTCTGAAATTTTTTGCTTTTTCCTGCTCCTCTTAGCATGATAAAGAAGATTCAAAGAGAGTGAGATGCCAGCTCCTTTCATTCAGTCAGTAGCTTCAATCATTTCTGGTATATGAATAACATGATGTTTTTCAATGGCAAAAATCAATGAATATTGTAAATGCACAAACAGTAATTTCTCCGCATTGCAAGGTGCAATTCTGAATTTTTTTGCTTTTTCCTGCTCCTCTTAGCATGATAAAGAAGATTCAAAGAGAGTGAGATGCCAGCTCCTTTCATTCAGTCAGTAGCTTCAATCATTTCTGGACGTTTTTCAATGGCAAAAATCAATGAATATTGTAAATGCACAAACAGTAATTTCTCCGCATTGCAAGGTGCAATTCTGAAATTTTTTGCTTTTTCCTGCTCCTCTTAGCATGATAAACAAGATTCAAAGAGAGTGAGATGCCAGCTCCTTTCATTCAGTCAGTAGCTTCAATCATTTCTGGACGTTTTTCAATGGCAAAAATCAATGAATATTGTAAATGCACAAACAGTAATTTCTCCGCATTGCAAGGTGCAATTCTGAAATTTTTTGCTTTTTCCTGCTCCTCTTAGCATGATAAAGAAGATTCAAAGAGAGTGAGATGCCAGCTCCTTTCATTCAGTCAGTAGCTTCAAACATTTCTGGTATATGAATAACATGATGTTTTTCAATGGCAAAAATCAATGAATATTGTAAATGCACAAACAGTAATTTCTCCGCATTGCAAGGTGCAAGTCTGAAATTTTTTGCTTTTTCCTGCTCCTCTTCGCATGATAAAGAAGATTCAAAGAGAGTGAGATGCCAGCTACTTTCATTCAGTCAGTAGCTTCAATCATTTCTGGACGTTTTTCAATGGTAAAAATCAATGAATATTGTAAATGCACAAACAGTAATTTCTCCACATTGCAAGGTGCAATTCTGAAATTTTTTGCTTTTTTCTGCTCCTCTTAGCATGATAAAGAAGATTCAAAGAGAGTGAGATGCCAGCTCCTTTCATTCAGTCAGTAGCTTCAATCATTTCTGGTATATGAATAACATGATGTTTTTCAATGGCAAAAAGCAATGAATATTGTAAATGCACAAACAGTAATTTCTCCGCATTGCAAGGTGCAATTCTGAAATTTTTTGCTTTTTCCTGCTCCTCTTAGCATGATAAAGAAGATTCAAAGAGAGTGAGATGCCAGCTCCTTTCATTCAGTCAGTAGCTTCAATCATTTCTGGACGTTTTTCAATGGCAAAAATCAATGAATATTGTAAATGCACAAACAGTAATTTCTCCGCATTGCAAGGTGCAATTCTGAAATTTTTTGCTTTTTCCTGCTCCTCTTAGCATGATAAAGAAGATTCAAAGAGAGTGAGATGTCAGCTCCTTTCATTCAGTCAGTAGCTTCAAACATTTCTGGTATATGAATAACATGATGTTTTTCAATGGCAAAAATCAATGAATTTTGTAAATGCACAAACAGTAATTTCTCCGCATTGCAAGGTGCAATTCTGAAATTTTTTGCTTTTTCCTGCTCCTCTTAGCATGATAAAGAAGATTCAAAGAGAGTGAGATGCCAGTTCCTTTCATTCAGTCAGTAGCTTCAATCATTTCTGGACGTTTTTCAATGGCAAAAATCAATGAATATTGTAAATGCACAAACAGTAATTTCTCCGCATTGCAAGGTGCAATTCTGAAATTTTTTGCTTTTTCCTGCTCCGCTTAGCATGATAAAGAAGATTCAAAGAGAGTGAGATGCCAGCTCCTTTCATTCAGTCAGTAGCTTCAATCATTTCTGGTATATGAATAACATGATGTTTTTCAATGGCAAAAATCAATGAATATTGTAAATGCACAAACAGTAATTTCTCCGCATTGCAAGGTGCAATTCTGAAACTTTTTGCTTTTTCCTGCTCCTCTTAGCATGATAAAGAAGATTCCAAGAGAGTGAGATGCCAGCTCCTTTCATTCAGTCAGTAGCTTCAATCATTTCTGGACGTTTTTCAATGGCAAAAATCAATGAATATTGTAAATGCACAAACAGTAATTTCTCCGCATTGCAAGGTGCAATTCTGAAATTTTTTGCTTTTTCCTGCTCCTCTTAGCATGATAAAGAAGATTCAAAGAGAGTGAGATGCCAGCTCCTTTCATTCAGTCAGTAGCTTCAATCATTTCTGGACGTTTTTCAATGGCAAAAATCAATGAATATTGTAAATGCACAAACAGTAATTTCTCCGCATTGCAAGGTGCAATTCTGAAATTTTTTGCTTTTTCCTGCTCCTCTTAGCATGATAAAGAAGATTCAAAGAGAGTGAGATGCCAGCTCCTTTCATTCAGTCAGTAGCTTCAATCATTTCTGGTATATGAATAACATGATGTTTTTCAATGGCAAAAATCAATGAATATTGTAAATGCACAAACAGTAATTTCTCCACATTGCAAGGTGCAATTCTGAAATTTTTTGCTTTTTCCTGCTCCTCTTAGCATGATAAAGAAGATTCAAAGAGAGTGAGATGCCAGCTCCTTTCATTCAGTCAGTAGCTTCAATCATTTCTGGACGTTTTTCAATGGCAAAAATCAATGAATATTGTAAATGCACAAACAGTAATTTCTCCGCATTGCAAGGTGCAATTCTGAAATTTTTTGCTTTTTCCTGCTCCTCTTAGCATGATAAAGAAGATTCAAAGAGAGCGAGATGCCAGCTCCTTTCATTCAGTCAGTAGCTTCAATCATTTCTGGTATATGAATAACATGATGTTTTTCAATGGCAAAAATCAATGAATATTGTAAATGCACAAACAGTAATTTCTCCGCATTGCAAGGTGCAATTCTGAAATTTTTTGCTTTTTCCTGCTCCTCTTAGCATGATAAAGAAGATTCAAAGAGAGTGAGATGCCAGCTCCTTTCATTCAGTCAGTAGCTTCAATCATTTCTGGACGTTTTTCAATGGCAAAAATCAATGAATATTGTAAATGCACAAACAGTAATTTCTCCGCATTGCAAGGTGCAATTCTGAAATTTTTTGCTTTTTCCTGCTCCTCTTAGCATGATAAAGAAGATTCAAAGAGAGTGAGATGCCAGCTCCTTTCATTCAGTCAGTAGCTTCAAACATTTCTGGTATATGAATAACATGATGTTTTTCAATTGCAAAAATCAATGAATATTGTAAATGCACAAACAGTAATTTCTCCGCATTGCAAGGTGCAATTCTGAAATTTTTTGCTTTTTCCTGCTCCTCTTAGCATGATAAAGAAGATTCAAAGAGAGTGAGATGCCAGCTCCTTTCATTCAGTCAGTAGCTTCAATCATTTCTGGACGTTTTTCAATGGCAAAAATCAATGAATATTGTAAATGCACAAACAGTAATTTCTCCGCATTGCAAGGTGCAATTCTGAAATTTTTTGCTTTTTCCTGCTCCTCTTAGCATGATAAAGAAGATTCAAAGAGAGTGAGATGCCAGCTCCTTTCATTCAGTCAGTAGCTTCAATCATTTCTGGTATATGAATAACATGATGTTTTTCAATGGCAAAAATCAATGAATATTGTAAATGCACAAACAGTAATTTCTCCGCATTGCAAGGTGCAATTCTGAAATTTTTTGCTTTTTCCTGCTCCTCTTAGCATGATAAAGAAGATTCAAAGAGAGTGAGATGCCAGCTCCTTTCATTCAGTCAGTAGCTTCAATCATTTCTGGTATATGAATAACATGATGTTTTTCAATGGCAAAAATCAATGAATATTGTAAATGCACAAACAGTAATTTCTCCGCATTGCAAGGTGCAATTCTGAAATTTTTTGCTTTTTCCTGCTCCTCTTAGCATGATAAAGAAGATTCAAAGAGAGTGAGATGCCAGTTCCTTTCATTCAGTCAGTAGCTTCAATCATTTCTGGACGTTTTTCAATGGCAAAAATCAATGAATATTGTAAATGCACAAACAGTAATTTCTCCGCATTGCAAGGTGCAATTCTGAAATTTTTTGCTTTTTCCTGCTCCTCTTAGCATGATAAAGAAGATTCAAAGAGAGTGAGATGCCAGCTCCTTTCATTCAGTCAGTAGCTTCAATCATTTCTGGACGTTTTTCAATGGCAAAAATCAATGAATATTGTAAATGCACAAACAGTAATTTCTCCGCATTGCAAGGTGCAATTCTGAAATTTTTTGCTTTTTCCTGCTCCTCTTAGCAGGATAAAGAAGATTCAAAGAGAGTGAGATGCCAGCTCCTTTCATTCAGTCAGTAGCTACAAACATTTCTGGTATATGAATAACATGATGTTTTTCAATGGCAAAAATCAATGAATATTGTAAATGCACAAACAGTAATTTCTCCGCATTGCAAGGTGCAATTCTGAAATTTTTTGCTTTTTCCTGCTCCTCTTAGCATGATAAAGAAGATTCAAAGAGAGTGAGATGCCAGCTCCTTTCATTCAGTCAGTAGCTTCAATCATTTCTGGACGTTTTTCAATGGCAAAAATCAATGAATATTGTAAATGCACAAACAGTAATTTCTCCGCATTGCAAGGTGCAATTCTGAAATTTTTTGCTTTTTCCTGCTCCTCTTAGCATGATAAAGAAGATTCAAAGAGAGTGAGATGCCAGCTCCTTTCATTCAGTCAGTAGCTTCAATCATTTCTGGTATATGAATAACATGATGTTTTTCAATGGCAAAAATCAATGAATATTGTAAATGCACAAACAGTAATTTCTCCGCATTGCAAGGTGCAATTCTGAAATTTTTTGCTTTTTCCTGCTCCTCTTAGCATGATAAAGAAGATTCAAAGAGAGTGAGATGCCAGCTCCTTTCATTCAGTCAGTAGCTTCAAACATTTCTGGTATATGAATAACATGATGTTTTTCAATGGCAAAAATCAATGAATATTGTAAATGCACAAACAGTAATTTCTCCGCATTGCAAGGTGCAATTCTGAAATTTTTTGCTTTTTCCTGCTCCTCTTAGCATGATAAAGAAGATTCAAAGAGAGTGAGATGCCAGCTCCTTTCATTCAGTCAGTAGCTTCAATCATTTCTGGACGTTTTTCAATGGCAAAAATCAATGAATATTGTAAATGCACAAACAGTAATTTCTCCGCATTGCAAGGTGCAATTCTGAAATTTTTTGCTTTTTCCTGCTCCTCTTAGCATGATAAAGAAGATTCAAAGAGAGTGAGATGTCAGCTCCTTTCATTCAGTCAGTAGCTTCAAACATTTCTGGTATATGAATAACATGATGTTTTTCAATGGCAAAAATCAATGAATTTTGTAAATGCACAAACAGTAATTTCTCCGCATTGCAAGGTGCAATTCTGAAATTTTTTGCTTTTTCCTGCTCCTCTTAGCATGATAAAGAAGATTCAAAGAGAGTGAGATGCCAGTTCCTTTCATTCAGTCAGTAGCTTCAATCATTTCTGGACGTTTTTCAATGGCAAAAATCAATGAATATTGTAAATGCACAAACAGTAATTTCTCCGCATTGCAAGGTGCAATTCTGAAATTTTTTGCTTTTTCCTGCTCCTCTTAGCATGATAAAGAAGATTCAAAGAGAGTGAGATGCCAGCTCCTTTCATTCAGTCAGTAGCTTCAATCATTTCTGGTATATGAATAACATGATGTTTTTCAATGGCAAAAATCAATGAATATTGTAAATGCACAAACAGTAATTTCTCCGCATTGCAAGGTGCAATTCTGAATTTTTTTGCTTTTTCCTGCTCCTCTTAGCATGATAAAGAAGATTCAAAGAGAGTGAGATGCCAGCTCCTTTCATTCAGTCAGTAGCTTCAATCATTTCTGGACGTTTTTCAATGGCAAAAATCAATGAATATTGTAAATGCACAAACAGTAATTTCTCCGCATTGCAAGGTGCAATTCTGAAATTTTTTGCTTTTTCCTGCTCCTCTTAGCATGATAAACAAGATTCAAAGAGAGTGAGATGCCAGCTCCTTTCATTCAGTCAGTAGCTTCAATCATTTCTGGACGTTTTTCAATGGCAAAAATCAATGAATATTGTAAATGCACAAACAGTAATTTCTCCGCATTGCAAGGTGCAATTCTGAAATTTTTTGCTTTTTCCTGCTCCTCTTAGCATGATAAAGAAGATTCAAAGAGAGTGAGATGCCAGCTCCTTTCATTCAGTCAGTAGCTTCAAACATTTCTGGTATATGAATAACATGATGTTTTTCAATGGCAAAAATCAATGAATATTGTAAATGCACAAACAGTAATTTCTCCGCATTGCAAGGTGCAAGTCTGAAATTTTTTGCTTTTTCCTGCTCCTCTTCGCATGATAAAGAAGATTCAAAGAGAGTGAGATGCCAGCTACTTTCATTCAGTCAGTAGCTTCAATCATTTCTGGACGTTTTTCAATGGTAAAAATCAATGAATATTGTAAATGCACAAACAGTAATTTCTCCACATTGCAAGGTGCAATTCTGAAATTTTTTGCTTTTTTCTGCTCCTCTTAGCATGATAAAGAAGATTCAAAGAGAGTGAGATGCCAGCTCCTTTCATTCAGTCAGTAGCTTCAATCATTTCTGGTATATGAATAACATGATGTTTTTCAATGGCAAAAAGCAATGAATATTGTAAATGCACAAACAGTAATTTCTCCGCATTGCAAGGTGCAATTCTGAAATTTTTTGCTTTTTCCTGCTCCTCTTAGCATGATAAAGAAGATTCAAAGAGAGTGAGATGCCAGCTCCTTTCATTCAGTCAGTAGCTTCAATCATTTCTGGACGTTTTTCAATGGCAAAAATCAATGAATATTGTAAATGCACAAACAGTAATTTCTCCGCATTGCAAGGTGCAATTCTGAAATTTTTTGCTTTTTCCTGCTCCTCTTAGCATGATAAAGAAGATTCAAAGAGAGTGAGATGTCAGCTCCTTTCATTCAGTCAGTAGCTTCAAACATTTCTGGTATATGAATAACATGATGTTTTTCAATGGCAAAAATCAATGAATTTTGTAAATGCACAAACAGTAATTTCTCCGCATTGCAAGGTGCAATTCTGAAATTTTTTGCTTTTTCCTGCTCCTCTTAGCATGATAAAGAAGATTCAAATAGAGTGAGATGCCAGTTCCTTTCATTCAGTCAGTAGCTTCAATCATTTCTGGACGTTTTTCAATGGCAAAAATCAATGAATATTGTAAATGCACAAACAGTAATTTCTCCGCATTGCAAGGTGCAATTCTGAAATTTTTTGCTTTTTCCTGCTCCGCTTAGCATGATAAAGAAGATTCAAAGAGAGTGAGATGCCAGCTCCTTTCATTCAGTCAGTAGCTTCAATCATTTCTGGTATATGAATAACATGATGTTTTTCAATGGCAAAAATCAATGAATATTGTAAATGCACAAACAGTAATTTCTCCGCATTGCAAGGTGCAATTCTGAAACTTTTTGCTTTTTCCTGCTCCTCTTAGCATGATAAAGAAGATTCCAAGAGAGTGAGATGCCAGCTCCTTTCATTCAGTCAGTAGCTTCAATCATTTCTGGACGTTTTTCAATGGCAAAAATCAATGAATATTGTAAATGCACAAACAGTAATTTCTCCGCATTGCAAGGTGCAATTCTGAAATTTTTTGCTTTTTCCTGCTCCTCTTAGCATGATAAAGAAGATTCAAAGAGAGTGAGATGCCAGCTCCTTTCATTCAGTCAGTAGCTTCAATCATTTCTGGACGTTTTTCAATGGCAAAAATCAATGAATATTGTAAATGCACAAACAGTAATTTCTCCGCATTGCAAGGTGCAATTCTGAAATTTTTTGCTTTTTCCTGCTCCTCTTAGCATGATAAAGAAGATTCAAAGAGAGTGAGATGTCAGCTCCTTTCATTCAGTCAGTAGCTTCAAACATTTCTGGTATATGAATAACATGATGTTTTTCAATGGCAAAAATCAATGAATTTTGTAAATGCACAAACAGTAATTTCTCCGCATTGCAAGGTGCAATTCTGAAATTTTTTGCTTTTTCCTGCTCCTCTTAGCATGATAAAGAAGATTCAAAGAGAGTGAGATGCCAGTTCCTTTCCTTCAGTCAGTAGTTTCAATCATTTCTGGACGTTTTTCAATGGCAAAAATCAATGAATATTGTAAATGCACAAACAGTAATTTCTCCGCATTGCAAGGTGCAATTCTGAAATTTTTTGCTTTTTCCTGCTCCTCTTAGCATGATAAAGAAGATTCAAAGAGAGTGAGATGCCAGCTCCTTTCATTCAGTCAGTAGCTTCAATCATTTCTGGTATATGAATAACATGATGTTTTTCAATGGCAAAAATCAATGAATATTGTAAATGCACAAACAGTAATTTCTCCGCATTGCAAGGTGCAATTCTGAAATTTTTTGCTTTTTCCTGCTCCTCTTAGCATGATAAAGAAGATTCAAAGAGAGTGAGATGCCAGCTCCTTTCATTCAGTCAGTAGCTTCAATCATTTCTGGACGTTTTTCAATGGCAAAAATCAATGAATATTGTAAATGCACAAACAGTAATTTCTCCGCATTGCAAGGTGCAATTCTGAAATTTTTTGCTTTTTCCTGCTCCTCTTAGCATGATAAACAAGATTCAAAGAGAGTGAGATGCCAGCTCCTTTCATTCAGTCAGTAGCTTCAATCATTTCTGGACGTTTTTCAATGGCAAAAATCAATGAATATTGTAAATGCACAAACAGTAATTTCTCCGCATTGCAAGGTGCAATTCTGAAATTTTTTGCTTTTTCCTGCTCCTCTTAGCATGATAAAGAAGATTCAAAGAGAGTGAGATGCCAGCTCCTTTCATTCAGTCAGTAGCTTCAAACATTTCTGGTATATGAATAACATGATGTTTTTCAATGGCAAAAATCAATGAATATTGTAAATGCAGAAACAGTAATTTCTCTGCATTGCAAGGTGCAAGTCTGAAATTTTTTGCTTTTTCCTGCTCCTCTTAGCATGATAAAGAAGATTCAAAGAGAGTGAGATGCCAGCTACTTTCATTCAGTCAGTAGCTTCAATCATTTCTGGACGTTTTTCAATGGTAAAAATCAATGAATATTGTAAATGCACAAACAGTAATTTCTCCACATTGCAAGGTGCAATTCTGAAATTTTTTGCTTTTTCCTGCTCCTCTTAGCATGATAAAGAAGATTCAAAGAGAGTGAGATGCCAGCTCCTTTCATTCAGTCAGTAGCTTCAAACATTTCTGGTATATGAATAACATGATGTTTTTCAATGGCAAAAATCAATGAATATTGTAAATGCACAAACAGTAATTTCTCCGCATTGCAAGGTGCAATTCTGAAATTTTTTGCTTTTTCCTGCTCCTCTTAGCATGATAAAGAAGATTCAAAGAGAGTGAGATGCCAGCTCCTTTCATTCAGTCAGTAGCTTCAAACATTTCTGGTATATGAATAACATGATGTTTTTCAATGGCAAAAATCAATGAATATTGTAAATGCACAAACAGTAATTTCTCCGCATTGCAAGGTGCAATTCTGAAATTTTTTGCTTTTTCCTGCTCCTCTTAGCATGATAAAGAATATTCAAAGAGAGTGAGATGCCAGCTCCTTTCATTCAGTCAGTAGCTTCAATCATTTCTGGATGTTTTTCAATGGCAAAAATCAATGAATATTGTAAATGCACAAACTGTAATTTCTCCGCATTGCAAGGTGCAATTCTGAAATTTTTGGCTTTTTCCTGCTCCTCTTAGCATGATAAAGAAGATTCAAAGAGAGTGAGATGCCAGTTCCTTTCATTCAGTCAGTAGCTTCAATCATTTCTGGACGTTTTTCAATGGCAAAAATCAATGAATATTGTAAATGCACAAACAGTAATTTCTCCGCATTGCAAGGTGCAATTCTGAAATTTTTTGCTTTTTCCTGCTCCTCTTAGCATGATAAAGAAGATTCAAAGAGAGTGAGATGCCAGCTCCTTTCATTCAGTCAGTAGCTTCAATCATTTCTGGTATATGAATAACATGATGTTTTTCAATGGCAAAAATCAATGAATATTGTAAATGCACAAACAGTAATTTCTCCGCATTGCAAGGTGCAATTCTGAAATTTTTTGCATTTTCCTGCTCCTCTTAGCATGATAAAGAAGATTCAAAGAGAGTGAGATGCCAGCTCCTTTCATTCAGTCAGTAGCTTCAATCATTTCTGGACGTTTTTCAATGGCAAAAATCAATGAATATTGTAAATGCACAAACAGTAATTTCTCCGCATTGCAAGGTGCAATTCTGAAATTTTTTGCTTTTTCCTGCTCCTCTTAGCATGATAAAGAAGATTCAAAGAGAGTGAGATGCCAGCTCCTTTCATTCAGTCAGTAGCTTCAATCATTTCTGGACGTTTTTCAATGGCAAAAATCAATGAATATTGTAAATGCACAAACAGTAATTTCTCCGCATTGCAAGGTGCAATTCTGAAATTTTTTGCTTTTTCCTGCTCCTCTTAGCATGATAAAGAAGATTCAAAGAGAGTGAGATGTCAGCTCCTTTCATTCAGTCAGTAGCTTCAAACATTTCTGGTATATGAATAACATGATGTTTTTCAATGGCAAAAATCAATGAATTTTGTAAATGCACAAACAGTAATTTCTCCGCATTGCAAGGTGCAATTCTGAAATTTTTTGCTTTTTCCTGCTCCTCTTAGCATGATAAAGAAGATTCAAAGAGAGTGAGATGCCAGTTCCTTTCATTCAGTCAGTAGCTTCAATCATTTCTGGACGTTTTTCAATGGCAAAAATCAATGAATATTGTAAATGCACAAACAGTAATTTCTCCGCATTGCAAGGTGCAATTCTGAAATTTTTTGCTTTTTCCTGCTCCTCTTAGCATGATAAAGAAGATTCAAAGAGAGTGAGATGCCAGCTCCTTTCATTCAGTCAGTAGCTTCAATCATTTCTGGTATATGAATAACATGATGTTTTTCAATGGCAAAAATCAATGAATATTGTAAATGCACAAACAGTAATTTCTCCGCATTGCAAGGTGCAATTCTGAAATGTTTTGCTTTTTCCTGCTCCTCTTAGCATGATAAAGAAGATTCAAAGAGAGTGAGATGCCAGCTCCTTTCATTCAGTCAGTAGCTTCAATCATTTCTGGACGTTTTTCAATGGCAAAAATCAATGAATATTGTAAATGCACAAACAGTAATTTCTCCGCATTGCAAGGTGCAATTCTGAAATTTTTTGCTTTTTCCTGCTCCTCTTAGCATGATAAACAAGATTCAAAGAGAGTGAGATGCCAGCTCCTTTCATTCAGTCAGTAGCTTCAATCATTTCTGGACGTTTTTCAATGGCAAAAATCAATGAATATTGTAAATGCACAAACAGTAATTTCTCCGCATTGCAAGGTGCAATTCTGAAATTTTTTGCTTTTTCCTGCTCCTCTTAGCATGATAAAGAAGATTCAAAGAGAGTGAGATGCCAGCTCCTTTCATTCAGTCAGTACCTTCAAACATTTCTGGTATATGAATAACATGATGTTTTTCAATGGCAAAAATCAATGAATATTGTAAATGCACAAACAGTAATTTCTCCGCATTGCAAGGTGCAAGTCTGAAATTTTTTGCTTTTTCCTGCTCCTCTTAGCATGATAAAGAAGATTCAAAGAGAGTGAGATGCCAGCTACTTTCATTCAGTCAGTAGCTTCAATCATTTCTGGACGTTTTTCAATGGTAAAAATCAATGAATATTGTAAATGCACAAACAGTAATTTCTCCACATTGCAAGGTGCAATTCTGAAATTTTTTGCTTTTTCCTGCTCCTCTTAGCATGATAAAGAAGATTCAAAGAGAGTGAGATGCCAGCTCCTTTCATTCAGTCAGTAGCTTCAAACATTTCTGGTATATGAATAACATGATGTTTTTCAATGGCAAAAATCAATGAATATTGTAAATGCACAAACAGTAATTTCTCTGCATTGCAAGGTGCAATTCTGAAATTTTTTGCTTTTTCCTGCTCCTCTTAGCATGATAAAGAAGATTCAAAGAGAGTGAGATGCCAGCTACTTTCATTCAGTCAGTAGCTTCAATCATTTCTGGACGTTTTTCAATGGTAAAAATCAATGAATATTGTAAATGCACAAACAGTAATTTCTCCACATTGCAAGGTGCAATTCTGAAATTTTTTGCTTTTTCCTGCTCCTCTTAGCATGATAAAGAAGATTCAAAGAGAGTGAGATGCCAGCTCCTTTCATTCAGTCAGTAGCTTCAAACATTTCTGGTATATGAATAACATGATGTTTTTCAATGGCAAAAATCAATGAATATTGTAAATGCACAAACAGTAATTTCTCCGCATTGCAAGGTGCAATTCTGAAATTTTTTGCTTTTTCCTGCTCCTCTTAGCATGATAAAGAAGATTCAAAGAGAGTGAGATGCCAGCTCCTTTCATTCAGTCAGTAGCTTCAAACATTTCTGGTATATGAATAACATGATGTTTTTCAATGGCAAAAATCAATGAATATTGTAAATGCACAAACAGTAATTTCTCCGCATTGCAAGGTGCAATTCTGAAATTTTTTGCTTTTTCCTGCTCCTCTTAGCATGATAAAGAATATTCAAAGAGAGTGAGATGCCAGCTCCTTTCATTCAGTCAGTAGCTTCAATCATTTCTGGATGTTTTTCAATGGCAAAAATCAATGAATATTGTAAATGCACAAACTGTAATTTCTCCGCATTGCAAGGTGCAATTCTGAAATTTTTGGCTTTTTCCTGCTCCTCTTAGCATGATAAAGAAGATTCAAAGAGAGTGAGATGCCAGCTCCTTTCATTCAGTCAGTAGCTTCAATCATTTCTGGACGTTTTTCAATGGCAAAAATCAATGAATATTGTAAATGCACAAACAGTAATTTCTCCGCATTGCAAGGTGCAATTCTGAAATTTTTTGCTTTTTCCTGCTCCTCTTAGCATGATAAAGAAGATTCAAAGAGAGTGAGATGCCAGCTCCTTTCATTCAGTCAGTAGCTTCAATCATTTCTGGATGTTTTTCAATGGCAAAAATCAATGAATATTGTAAATGCACAAACAGTAATTTCTCCGCATTGCAAGGTGCAATTCTGAAATTTTTTGCTTTTTCCTGCTCCTCTTAGCATGATAAAGAAGATTCAAAGAGAGTGAGGTGCCAGCTCCTTTCATTCAGTCAGTAGCTTCAAACATTTCTGGTATATGAATAACATGTTTTTCAATGGCAAAAATCATTGAATATTGTAAATGCACAAACAGTAATTTCTCCGCATTGCAAGGTGCAATTCTGAAATTTTTTGATTTTTCCTGCTCCTCTTAGCATGATAAAGAAGATTCAAAGAGAGTGAGATGCCAGCTCCTTTCATTCAGTCAGTAGCTTCAATCATTTCTGGACGTTTTTCAATGGCAAAAATCAATGAATATTGTAAATGCACAAACAGTAATTTCTCCGCATTGCAAGGTGCAATTCTGAAATTTTTTGCTTTTTCCTGCTCCTCTTAGCATGATAAAGAAGATTCAAAGAGAGTGAGATGCCAGCTCCTTTCATTCAGTCAGTAGCTTCAATCATTTCTGGACGTTTTTCAATGGCAAAAATCAATGAATATTGTAAATGCACAAACAGTAATTTCTCCGCATTGCAAGGTGCAATTCTGAAATTTTTTGCTTTTTCCTGCTCCTCTTAGCATGATAAAGAAGATTCAAAGAGAGTGAGATGCCAGCTCCTTTCATTCAGTCAGTAGCTTCAAACATTTCTGGTATATGAATAACATGATGTTTTTCAATGGCAAAAATCAATGAATATTGTAAATGCACAAACAGTAATTTCTCCGCATTGCAAGGTGCAAGTCTGAAATTTTTTGCTTTTTCCTGCTCCTCTTAGCATGATAAAGAAGATTCAAAGAGAGTGAGATGCCAGCTACTTTCATTCAGTCAGTAGCTTCAATCATTTCTGGACGTTTTTCAATGGTAAAAATCAATGAATATTGTAAATGCACAAACAGTAATTTCTCCACATTGCAAGGTGCAATTCTGAAATTTTTTGCTTTTTCCTGCTCCTCTTAGCATGATAAAGAAGATTCAAAGAGAGTGAGATGCCAGCTCCTTTCATTCAGTCAGTAGCTTCAAACATTTCTGGTATATGAATAACATGATGTTTTTCAATGGCAAAAATCAATGAATATTGTAAATGCTCAAACAGTAATTTCTCCGCATTGCAAGGTGCAATTCTGAAATTTTTTGCTTTTTCCTGCTCCTCTTAGCATGATAAAGAAGATTCAAAGAGAGTGAGATGCCAGCTCCTTTCATTCAGTCAGTAGCTTCAAACATTTCTGGTATATGAATAACATGATGTTTTTCAATGGCAAAAATCAATGAATATTGTAAATGCACAAAGAGTAATTTCTCCGCATTGCAAGGTGCAATTCTGAAATTTTTTGCTTTTTCCTGCTCCTCTTAGCATGATAAAGAAGATTCAAAGAGAGTGAGATGCCAGCTCCTTTCATTCAGTCAGTAGCTTCAATCATTTCTGGACGTTTTTCAATGGCAAAAATCAATGAATATTGTAAATGCACAAACAGTAATTTCTCCGCATTGCAAGGTGCAATTCTGAAATTTTTTGCTTTTTCCTGCTCCTCTTAGCATGATAAAGAAGATTCAAAGAGAGTGAGATGCCAGCTCCTTTCATTCAGTCAGTAGCTTCAATCATTTCTGGACGTTTTTCAATGCAAAAATCAATGAATATTGTAAATGCACAAACAGTAATTTCTCCGCATTGCAAGGTGCAATTCTGAAATTTTTTGCTTTTTCCTGCTCCTCTTAGCATGATAAAGAAGATTCAAAGAGAGTGAGATGCCAGCTCCTTTCATTCAGTCAGTAGCTACAAACATTTCTGGTATATGAATAACATGATGTTTTTCAATGGCAAAAATCAATGAATATTGTAAATGCACAAACAGTAATTTCTCCGCATTGCAAGGTGCAATTCTGAAATTTTTTGCTTTTTCCTGCTCCTCTTAGCATGATAAAGAAGATTCAAAGAGAGTGAGATGCCAGTTCCTTTCATTCAGTCAGTAGCTTCAATCATTTCTGGACGTTTTTCAATGGCAAAAATCAATGAATATTGTAAATGCACAAACAGTAATTTCTCCGCATTGCAAGGTGCAATTCTGAAATTTTTTGCTTTTTCCTGCTCCTCTTAGCATGATAAAGAAGATTCAAAGAGAGTGAGATGCCAGCTCCTTTCATTCAGTCAGTAGCTTCAATCATTTCTGGTATATGAATAACATGATGTTTTTCAATGGCAAAAATCAATGAATATTGTAAATGCACAAACAGTAATTTCTCCGCATTGCAAGGTGCAATTCTGAAATGTTTTGCTTTTTCCTGCTCCTCTTAGCATGATAAAGAAGATTCAAAGAGAGTGAGATGCCAGCTCCTTTCATTCAGTCAGTAGCTTCAATCATTTCTGGACGTTTTTCAATGGCAAAAATCAATGAATATTGTAAATGCACAAACAGTAATTTCTCCGCATTGCAAGGTGCAATTCTGAAATTTTTTGCTTTTTCCTGCTCCTCTTAGCATGATAAACAAGATTCAAAGAGAGTGAGATGCCAGCTCCTTTCATTCAGTCAGTAGCTTCAATCATTTCTGGACGTTTTTCAATGGCAAAAATCAATGAATATTGTAAATGCACAAACAGTAATTTCTCCGCATTGCAAGGTGCAATTCTGAAATTTTTTGCTTTTTCCTGCTCCTCTTAGCATGATAAAGAAGATTCAAAGAGAGTGAGATGCCAGCACCTTTCATTCAGTCAGTAGCTTCAAACATTTCTGGTATATGAATAACATGATGTTTTTCAATGGCAAAAATCAATGAATATTGTAAATGCACAAACAGTAATTTCTCCGCATTGCAAGGTGCAAGTCTGAAATTTTTTGCTTTTTCCTGCTCCTCTTAGCATGATAAAGAAGATTCAAAGAGAGTGAGATGCCAGCTACTTTCATTCAGTCAGTAGCTTCAATCATTTCTGGACGTTTTTCAATGGTAAAAATCAATGAATATTGTAAATGCACAAACAGTAATTTCTCCACATTGCAAGGTGCAATTCTGAAATTTTTTGCTTTTTCCTGCTCCTCTTAGCATGATAAAGAAGATTCAAAGAGAGTGAGATGCCAGCTCCTTTCATTCAGTCAGTAGCTTCAAACATTTCTGGTATATGAATAACATGATGTTTTTCAATGGCAAAAATCAATGAATATTGTAAATGCACAAACAGTAATTTCTCTGCATTGCAAGGTGCAATTCTGAAATTTTTTGCTTTTTCCTGCTCCTCTTAGCATGATAAAGAAGATTCAAAGAGAGTGAGATGCCAGCTACTTTCATTCAGTCAGTAGCTTCAATCATTTCTGGACGTTTTTCAATGGTAAAAATCAATGAATATTGTAAATGCACAAACAGTAATTTCTCCACATTGCAAGGTGCAATTCTGAAATTTTTTGCTTTTTCCTGCTCCTCTTAGCATGATAAAGAAGATTCAAAGAGAGTGAGATGCCAGCTCCTTTCATTCAGTCAGTAGCTTCAAACATTTCTGGTATATGAATAACATGATGTTTTTCAATGGCAAAAATCAATGAATATTGTAAATGCACAAACAGTAATTTCTCCGCATTGCAAGGTGCAATTCTGAAATTTTTTGCTTTTTCCTGCTCCTCTTAGCATGATAAAGAAGATTCAAAGAGAGTGAGATGCCAGCTCCTTTCATTCAGTCAGTAGCTTCAAACATTTCTGGTATATGAATAACATGATGTTTTTCAATGGCAAAAATCAATGAATATTGTAAATGCACAAACAGTAATTTCTCCGCATTGCAAGGTGCAATTCTGAAATTTTTTGCTTTTTCCTGCTCCTCTTAGCATGATAAAGAATATTCAAAGAGAGTGAGATGCCAGCTCCTTTCATTCAGTCAGTAGCTTCAATCATTTCTGGATGTTTTTCAATGGCAAAAATCAATGAATATTGTAAATGCACAAACTGTAATTTCTCCGCATTGCAAGGTGCAATTCTGAAATTTTTGGCTTTTTCCTGCTCCTCTTAGCATGATAAAGAAGATTCAAAGAGAGTGAGATGCCAGCTCCTTTCATTCAGTCAGTAGCTTCAATCATTTCTGGACGTTTTTCAATGGCAAAAATCAATGAATATTGTAAATGCACAAACAGTAATTTCTCCGCATTGCAAGGTGCAATTCTGAAATTTTTTGCTTTTTCCTGCTCCTCTTAGCATGATAAAGAAGATTCAAAGAGAGTGAGATGCCAGCTCCTTTCATTCAGTCAGTAGCTTCAATCATTTCTGGATGTTTTTCAATGGCAAAAATCAATGAATATTGTAAATGCACAAACAGTAATTTCTCCGCATTGCAAGGTGCAATTCTGAAATTTTTTGCTTTTTCCCGCTCCTCTTAGCATGATAAAGAAGATTCAAAGAGAGTGAGGTGCCAGCTCCTTTCATTCAGTCAGTAGCTTCAAACATTTCTGGTATATGAATAACATGTTTTTCAATGGCAAAAATCATTGAATATTGTAAATGCACAAACAGTAATTTCTCCGCATTGCAAGGTGCAATTCTGAAATTTTTTGATTTTTCCTGCTCCTCTTAGCATGATAAAGAAGATTCAAAGAGAGTGAGATGCCAGCTCCTTTCATTCAGTCAGTAGCTTCAATCATTTCTGGACGTTTTTCAATGGCAAAAATCAATGAATATTGTAAATGCACAAACAGTAATTTCTCCGCATTGCAAGGTGCAATTCTGAAATTTTTTGCTTTTTCCTGCTCCTCTTAGCATGATAAAGAAGATTCAAAGAGAGTGAGATGCCAGCTCCTTTCATTCAGTCAGTAGCTTCAATCATTTCTGGACGTTTTTCAATGGCAAAAATCAATGAATATTGTAAATGCACAAACAGTAATTTCTCCGCATTGCAAGGTGCAATTCTGAAATTTTTTGCTTTTTCCTGCTCCTCTTAGCATGATAAAGAAGATTCAAAGAGAGTGAGATGCCAGCTCCTTTCATTCAGTCAGTAGCTTCAAACATTTCTGGTATATGAATAACATGATGTTTTTCAATGGCAAAAATCAATGAATATTGTAAATGCACAAACAGTAATTTCTCCGCATTGCAAGGTGCAAGTCTGAAATTTTTTGCTTTTTCCTGCTCCTCTTAGCATGATAAAGAAGATTCAAAGAGAGTGAGATGCCAGCTACTTTCATTCAGTCAGTAGCTTCAATCATTTCTGGACGTTTTTCAATGGTAAAAATCAATGAATATTGTAAATGCACAAACAGTAATTTCTCCACATTGCAAGGTGCAATTCTGAAATTTTTTGCTTTTTCCTGCTCCTCTTAGCATGATAAAGAAGATTCAAAGAGAGTGAGATGCCAGCTCCTTTCATTCAGTCAGTAGCTTCAAACATTTCTGGTATATGAATAACATGATGTTTTTCAATGGCAAAAATCAATGAATATTGTAAATGCACAAACAGTAATTTCTCCGCATTGCAAGGTGCAATTCTGAAATTTTTTGCTTTTTCCTGCTCCTCTTAGCATGATAAAGAAGATTCAAAGAGAGTGAGATGCCAGCTCCTTTCATTCAGTCAGTAGCTTCAAACATTTCTGGTATATGAATAACATGATGTTTTTCAATGGCAAAAATCAATGAATATTGTAAATGCACAAAGAGTAATTTCTCCGCATTGCAAGGTGCAATTCTGAAATTTTTTGCTTTTTCCTGCTCCTCTTAGCATGATAAAGAAGATTCAAAGAGAGTGAGATGCCAGCTCCTTTCATTCAGTCAGTAGCTTCAATCATTTCTGGACGTTTTTCAATGGCAAAAATCAATGAATATTGTAAATGCACAAACAGTAATTTCTCCGCATTGCAAGGTGCAATTCTGAAATTTTTTGCTTTTTCCTGCTCCTCTTAGCATGATAAAGAAGATTCAAAGAGAGTGAGATGCCAGCTCCTTTCATTCAGTCAGTAGCTTCAATCATTTCTGGACGTTTTTCAATGGCAAAAATCAATGAATATTGTAAATGCACAAACAGTAATTTCTCCGCATTGCAAGGTGCAATTCTGAAATTTTTTGCTTTTTCCTGCTCCTCTTAGCATGATAAAGAAGATTCAAAGAGAGTGAGATGCCAGCTCCTTTCATTCAGTCAGTAGCTACAAACATTTCTGGTATATGAATAACATGATGTTTTTCAATGGCAAAAATCAATGAATATTGTAAATGCACAAACAGTAATTTCTCCGCATTGCAAGGTGCAATTCTGAAATTTTTTGCTTTTTCCTGCTCCTCTTAGCATGATAAAGAAGATTCAAAGAGAGTGAGATGCCAGCTCCTTTCATTCAGTCAGTAGCTTCAATCATTTCTGGACGTTTTTCAATGGCAAAAATCAATGAATATTGTAAATGCACAAACAGTAATTTCTCCGCATTGCAAGGTGCAATTCTGAAATTTTTTGCTTTTTCCTGCTCCTCTTAGCATGATAAAGAAGATTCAAAGAGAGTGAGATGCCAGCTCCTTTCATTCAGTCAGTAGCTTCAAACATTTCTGGTATATGAATAACATGATGTTTTTCAATGGCAAAAATCAATGAATATTGTAAATGCACAAACAGTAATTTCTCCGCATTGCAAGGTGCAAGTCTGAAATTTTTTGCTTTTTCCTGCTCCTCTTAGCATGATAAAGAAGATTCAAAGAGAGTGAGATGCCAGCTACTTTCATTCAGTCAGTAGCTTCAATCATTTCTGGACGTTTTTCAATGGTAAAAATCAATGAATATTGTAAATGCACAAACAGTAATTTCTCCACATTGCAAGGTGCAATTCTGAAATTTTTTGCTTTTTCCTGCTCCTCTTAGCATGATAAAGAAGATTCAAAGAGAGTGAGATGCCAGCTCCTTTCATTCAGTCAGTAGCTTCAAACATTTCTGGTATATGAATAACATGATGTTTTTCAATGGCAAAAATCAATGAATATTGTAAATGCACAAACAGTAATTTCTCCGCATTGCAAGGTGCAATTCTGAAATTTTTTGCTTTTTCCTGCTCCTCTTAGCATGATAAAGAAGATTCAAAGAGAGTGAGATGCCAGCTCCTTTCATTCAGTCAGTAGCTTCAAACATTTCTGGTATATGAATAACATGATGTTTTTCAATGGCAAAAATCAATGAATATTGTAAATGCACAAAGAGTAATTTCTCCGCATTGCAAGGTGCAATTCTGAAATTTTTTGCTTTTTCCTGCTCCTCTTAGCATGATAAAGAAGATTCAAAGAGAGTGAGATGCCAGCTCCTTTCATTCAGTCAGTAGCTTCAATCATTTCTGGACGTTTTTCAATTGCAAAAATCAATGAATATTGTAAATGCACAAACAGTAATTTCTCCGCATTGCAAGGTGCAATTCTGAAATTTTTTGCTTTTTCCTGCTCCTCTTAGCATGATAAAGAAGATTCAAAGAGAGTGAGATGCCAGCTCCTTTCATTCAGTCAGTAGCTTCAATCATTTCTGGACGTTTTTCAATGGCAAAAATCAATGAATATTGTAAATGCACAAACAGTAATTTCTCCGCATTGCAAGGTGCAATTCTGAAATTTTTTGCTTTTTCCTGCTCCTCTTAGCATGATAAAGAAGATTCAAAGAGAGTGAGATGCCAGCTCCTTTCATTCAGTCAGTAGCTACAAACATTTCTGGTATATGAATAACATGATGTTTTTCAATGGCAAAAATCAATGAATTTTGTAAATGCACAAACAGTAATTTCTCCGCATTGCAAGGTGCAATTCTGAAATTTTTTGCTTTTTCCTGCTCCTCTTAGCATGATAAAGAAGATTCAAAGAGAGTGAGATGCCAGTTCCTTTCATTCAGTCAGTAGCTTCAATCATTTCTGGACGTTTTTCAATGGCAAAAATCAATGAATATTGTAAATGCACAAACAGTAATTTCTCCGCATTGCAAGGTGCAATTCTGAAATTTTTTGCTTTTTCCTGCTCCTCTTAGCATGATAAAGAAGATTCAAAGAGAGTGAGATGCCAGCTCCTTTCATTCAGTCAGTAGCTTCAATCATTTCTGGTATATGAATAACATGATGTTTTTCAATGGCAAAAATCAATGAATATTGTAAATGCACAAACAGTAATTTCTCCGCATTGCAAGGTGCAATTCTGAAATTTTTTGCTTTTTCCTGCTCCTCTTAGCATGATAAAGAAGATTCAAAGAGAGTGAGATGCCAGCTCCTTTCATTCAGTCAGTAGCTTCAATCATTTCTGGACGTTTTTCAATGGCAAAAATCAATGAATATTGTAAATGCACAAACAGTAATTTCTCCGCATTGCAAGGTGCAATTCTGAAATTTTTTGCTTTTTCCTGCTCCTCTTAGCATGATAAACAAGATTCAAAGAGAGTGAGATGCCAGCTCCTTTCATTCAGTCAGTAGCTTCAATCATTTCTGGACGTTTTTCAATGGCAAAAATCAATGAATATTGTAAATGCACAAACAGTAATTTCTCCGCATTGCAAGGTGCAATTCTGAAATTTTTTGCTTTTTCCTGCTCCTCTTAGCATGATAAAGAAGATTCAAAGAGAGTGAGATGCCAGCTCCTTTCATTCAGTCAGTAGCTTCAAACATTTCTGGTATATGAATAACATGATGTTTTTCAATGGCAAAAATCAATGAATATTGTAAATGCACAAACAGTAATTTCTCCGCATTGCAAGGTGCAAGTCTGAAATTTTTTGCTTTTTCCTGCTCCTCTTAGCATGATAAAGAAGATTCAAAGAGAGTGAGATGCCAGCTACTTTCATTCAGTCAGTAGCTTCAATCATTTCTGGACGTTTTTCAATGGTAAAAATCAATGAATATTGTAAATGCACAAACAGTAATTTCTCCACATTGCAAGGTGCAATTCTGAAATTTTTTGCTTTTTCCTGCTCCTCTTAGCATGATAAAGAAGATTCAAAGAGAGTGAGATGCCAGCTCCTTTCATTCAGTCAGTAGCTTCAAACATTTCTGGTATATGAATAACATGATGTTTTTCAATGGCAAAAATCAATGAATATTGTAAATGCACAAACAGTAATTTCTCTGCATTGCAAGGTGCAATTCTGAAATTTTTTGCTTTTTCCTGCTCCTCTTAGCATGATAAAGAAGATTCAAAGAGAGTGAGATGCCAGCTACTTTCATTCAGTCAGTAGCTTCAATCATTTCTGGACGTTTTTCAATGGTAAAAATCAATGAATATTGTAAATGCACAAACAGTAATTTCTCCACATTGCAAGGTGCAATTCTGAAATTTTTTGCTTTTTCCTGCTCCTCTTAGCATGATAAAGAATATTCAAAGAGAGTGAGATGCCAGCTCCTTTCATTCAGTCAGTAGCTTCAAACATTTCTGGTATATGAATAACATGATGTTTTTCAATGGCAAAAATCAATGAATATTGTAAATGCACAAACAGTAATTTCTCCGCATTGCAAGGTGCAATTCTGAAATTTTTTGCTTTTTCCTGCTCCTCTTAGCATGATAAAGAAGATTCAAAGAGAGTGAGATGCCAGCTCCTTTCATTCAGTCAGTAGCTTCAAACATTTCTGGTATATGAATAACATGATGTTTTTCAATGGCAAAAATCAACGAATATTGTAAATGCACAAACAGTAATTTCTCCGCATTGCAAGGTGCAATTCTGAAATTTTTTGCTTTTTCCTGCTCCTCTTAGCATGATAAAGAATATTCAAAGAGAGTGAGATGCCAGCTCCTTTCATTCAGTCAGTAGCTTCAATCATTTCTGGATGTTTTTCAATGGCAAAAATCAATGAATATTGTAAATGCACAAACTGTAATTTCTCCGCATTGCAAGGTGCAATTCTGAAATTTTTGGCTTTTTCCTGCTCCTCTTAGCATGATAAAGAAGATTCAAAGAGAGTGAGATGCCAGCTCCTTTCATTCAGTCAGTAGCTTCAATCATTTCTGGATGTTTTTCAATGGCAAAAATCAATGAATATTGTAAATGCACAAACAGTAATTTCTCCGCATTGCAAGGTGCAATTCTGAAATTTTTTGCTTTTTCCTGCTCCTCTTAGCATGATAAAGAAGATTCAAAGAGAGTGAGATGCCAGCTCCTTTCATTCAGTCAGTAGCTTCAATCATTTCTGGATGTTTTTCAATGGCAAAAATCAATGAATATTGTAAATGCACAAACAGTAATTTCTCCGCATTGCAAGGTGCAATTCTGAAATTTTTTGCTTTTTCCCGCTCCTCTTAGCATGATAAAGAAGATTCAAAGAGAGTGAGGTGCCAGCTCCTTTCATTCAGTCAGTAGCTTCAAACATTTCTGGTATATGAATAACATGTTTTTCAATGGCAAAAATCATTGAATATTGTAAATGCACAAACAGTAATTTCTCCGCATTGCAAGGTGCAATTCTGAAATTTTTTGATTTTTCCTGCTCCTCTTAGCATGATAAAGAAGATTCAAAGAGAGTGAGATGCCAGCTCCTTTCATTCAGTCAGTAGCTTCAAACATTTCTGGTATATGAATAACATGATGTTTTTCAATGGCAAAAATCAATGAATATTGTAAATGCACAAACAGTAATTTCTCCGCATTGCAAGGTGCAATTCTGAAATTTTTTGCTTTTTCCTGCTCCTCTTAGCATGATAAAGAAGATTCAAAGAGAGTGAGATGCCAGCTCCTTTCATTCAGTCAGTAGCTTCAAACATTTCTGGTATATGAATAACATGATGTTTTTCAATGGCAAAAATCAATGAATATTGTAAATGCACAAAGAGTAATTTCTCCGCATTGCAAGGTGCAATTCTGAAATTTTTTGCTTTTTCCTGCTCCTCTTAGCATGATAAAGAAGATTCAAAGAGAGTGAGATGCCAGCTCCTTTCATTCAGTCAGTAGCTTCAATCATTTCTGGACGTTTTTCAATGGCAAAAATCAATGAATATTGTAAATGCACAAACAGTAATTTCTCCGCATTGCAAGGTGCAATTCTGAAATTTTTTGCTTTTTCCTGCTCCTCTTAGCATGATAAAGAAGATTCAAAGAGAGTGAGATGCCAGCTTCTTTCATTCAGTCAGTAGCTTCAATCATTTCTGGACGTTTTTCAATGGCAAAAATCAATGAATATTGTAAATGCACAAACAGTAATTTCTCCGCATTGCAAGGTGCAATTCTGAAATTTTTTGCTTTTTCCTGCTCCTCTTAGCATGATAAAGAAGATTCAAAGAGAGTGAGATGCCAGCTCCTTTCATTCAGTCAGTAGCTACAAACATTTCTGGTATATGAATAACATGATGTTTTTCAATGGCAAAAATCAATGAATATTGTAAATGCACAAACAGTAATTTCTCCGCATTGCAAGGTGCAATTCTGAAATTTTTTGCTTTTTCCTGCTCCTCTTAGCATGATAAAGAAGATTCAAAGAGAGTGAGATGCCAGCTCCTTTCATTCAGTCAGTAGCTTCAATCATTTCTGGACGTTTTTCAATGGCAAAAATCAATGAATATTGTAAATGCACAAACAGTAATTTCTCCGCATTGCAAGGTGCAATTCTGAAATTTTTTGCTTTTTCCTGCTCCTCTTAGCATGATAAAGAAGATTCAAAGAGAGTGAGATGCCAGCTCCTTTCATTCAGTCAGTAGCTTCAAACATTTCTGGTATATGAATAACATGATGTTTTTCAATGGCAAAAATCAATGAATATTGTAAATGCACAAAGAGTAATTTCTCCGCATTGCAAGGTGCAATTCTGAAATTTTTTGCTTTTTCCTGCTCCTCTTAGCATGATAAAGAAGATTCAAAGAGAGTGAGATGCCAGCTCCTTTCATTCAGTCAGTAGCTTCAATCATTTCTGGACGTTTTTCAATGGCAAAAATCAATGAATATTGTAAATGCACAAACAGTAATTTCTCCGCATTGCAAGGTGCAATTCTGAAATTTTTTGCTTTTTCCTGCTCCTCTTAGCATGATAAAGAAGATTCAAAGAGAGTGAGATGCCAGCTCCTTTCATTCAGTCAGTAGCTTCAATCATTTCTGGACGTTTTTCAATGGCAAAAATCAATGAATATTGTAAATGCACAAACAGTAATTTCTCCGCATTGCAAGGTGCAATTCTGAAATTTTTTGCTTTTTCCTGCTCCTCTTAGCATGATAAAGAAGATTCAAAGAGAGTGAGATGCCAGCTCCTTTCATTCAGTCAGTAGCTACAAACATTTCTGGTATATGAATAACATGATGTTTTTCAATGGCAAAAATCAATGAATATTGTAAATGCACAAACAGTAATTTCTCCGCATTGCAAGGTGCAATTCTGAAATTTTTTGCTTTTTCCTGCTCCTCTTAGCATGATAAAGAAGATTCAAAGAGAGTGAGATGCCAGCTCCTTTCATTCAGTCAGTAGCTTCAATCATTTCTGGACGTTTTTCAATGGCAAAAATCAATGAATATTGTAAATGCACAAACAGTAATTTCTCCGCATTGCAAGGTGCAATTCTGAAATTTTTTGCTTTTTCCTGCTCCTCTTAGCATGATAAAGAAGATTCAAAGAGAGTGAGATGCCAGCTCCTTTCATTCAGTCAGTAGCTTCAATCATTTCTGGACGTTTTTCAATGGCAAAAATCAATGAATATTGTAAATGCACAAACAGTAATTTCTCCGCATTGCAAGGTGCAATTCTGAAATTTTTTGCTTTTTCCTGCTCCTCTTAGCATGACAAAGAAGATTCAAAGAGAGTAAGATGCCAGCTCCTTTCATTCAGTCAGTAGCTTCAATCATTTATGGTATATGAATAACATGATGTTTTTCAATGGCAAAAATCAATGCATATTGTAAATGCACAAACAGTAATTTCTCCGCATTGCAAGGTGCAATTCTGAAATTTTTTGCTTTTTCCTGCTCCTCTTAGCATGATAAAGAAGATTCAAAGAGAGTGAGATGCCAGCTCCTTTCATTCAGTCAGTAGCTTCAATCATTTCTGGACGTTTTTCAATGGTAAAAATCAATGAATATTGTAAATGCACAAACAGTAATTTCTCCACATTGCAAGGTGCAATTCTGAAATTTTTTGCTTTTTCCTGCTCCTCTTAGCATGATAAAGAATATTCAAAGAGAGTGAGATGCCAGCTCCTTTCATTCAGTCAGTAGCTTCAAACATTTCTGGTATATGAATAACATGATGTTTTTCAATGGCAAAAATCAATGAATATTGTAAATGCACAAACAGTAATTTCTCCGCATTGCAAGGTGCAATTCTGAAATTTTTTGCTTTTTCCTGCTCCTCTTAGCATGATAAAGAAGATTCAAAGAGAGTGAGATGCCAGCTCCTTTCATTCAGTCAGTAGCTTCAAACATTTCTGGTATATGAATAACATGATGTTTTTCAATGGCAAAAATCAACGAATATTGTAAATGCACAAACAGTAATTTCTCCGCATTGCAAGGTGCAATTCTGAAATTTTTTGCTTTTTCCTGCTCCTCTTAGCATGATAAAGAATATTCAAAGAGAGTGAGATGCCAGCTCCTTTCATTCAGTCAGTAGCTTCAATCATTTCTGGATGTTTTTCAATGGCAAAAATCAATGAATATTGTAAATGCACAAACTGTAATTTCTCCGCATTGCAAGGTGCAATTCTGAAATTTTTGGCTTTTTCCTGCTCCTCTTAGCATGATAAAGAAGATTCAAAGAGAGTGAGATGCCAGCTCCTTTCATTCAGTCAGTAGCTTCAATCATTTCTGGACGTTTTTCAATGGCAAAAATCAATGAATATTGTAAATGCACAAACAGTAATTTCTCCGCATTGCAAGGTGCAATTCTGAAATTTTTTGCTTTTTCCTGCTCCTCTTAGCATGATAAAGAAGATTCAAAGAGAGTGAGATGCCAGCTCCTTTCATTCAGTCAGTAGCTTCAATCATTTCTGGATGTTTTTCAATGGCAAAAATCAATGAATATTGTAAATGCACAAACAGTAATTTCTCCGCATTGCAAGGTGCAATTCTGAAATTTTTTGCTTTTTCCCGCTCCTCTTAGCATGATAAAGAAGATTCAAAGAGAGTGAGGTGCCAGCTCCTTTCATTCAGTCAGTAGCTTCAAACATTTCTGGTATATGAATAACATGTTTTTCAATGGCAAAAATCATTGAATATTGTAAATGCACAAACAGTAATTTCTCCGCATTGCAAGGTGCAATTCTGAAATTTTTTGATTTTTCCTGCTCCTCTTAGCATGATAAAGAAGATTCAAAGAGAGTGAGATGCCAGCTCCTTTCATTCAGTCAGTAGCTTCAAACATTTCTGGTATATGAATAACATGATGTTTTTCAATGGCAAAAATCAATGAATATTGTAAATGCACAAACAGTAATTTCTCCGCATTGCAAGGTGCAATTCTGAAATTTTTTGCTTTTTCCTGCTCCTCTTAGCATGATAAAGAAGATTCAAAGAGAGTGAGATGCCAGCTCCTTTCATTCAGTCAGTAGCTTCAAACATTTCTGGTATATGAATAACATGATGTTTTTCAATGGCAAAAATCAATGAATATTGTAAATGCACAAAGAGTAATTTCTCCGCATTGCAAGGTGCAATTCTGAAATTTTTTGCTTTTTCCTGCTCCTCTTAGCATGATAAAGAAGATTCAAAGAGAGTGAGATGCCAGCTCCTTTCATTCAGTCAGTAGCTTCAATCATTTCTGGACGTTTTTCAATGGCAAAAATCAATGAATATTGTAAATGCACAAACAGTAATTTCTCCGCATTGCAAGGTGCAATTCTGAAATTTTTTGCTTTTTCCTGCTCCTCTTAGCATGATAAAGAAGATTCAAAGAGAGTGAGATGCCAGCTTCTTTCATTCAGTCAGTAGCTTCAATCATTTCTGGACGTTTTTCAATGGCAAAAATCAATGAATATTGTAAATGCACAAACAGTAATTTCTCCGCATTGCAAGGTGCAATTCTGAAATTTTTTGCTTTTTCCTGCTCCTCTTAGCATGATAAAGAAGATTCAAAGAGAGTGAGATGCCAGCTCCTTTCATTCAGTCAGTAGCTACAAACATTTCTGGTATATGAATAACATGATGTTTTTCAATGGCAAAAATCAATGAATATTGTAAATGCACAAACAGTAATTTCTCCGCATTGCAAGGTGCAATTCTGAAATTTTTTGCTTTTTCCTGCTCCTCTTAGCATGATAAAGAAGATTCAAAGAGAGTGAGATGCCAGCTCCTTTCATTCAGTCAGTAGCTTCAATCATTTCTGGACGTTTTTCAATGGCAAAAATCAATGAATATTGTAAATGCACAAACAGTAATTTCTCCGCATTGCAAGGTGCAATTCTGAAATTTTTTGCTTTTTCCTGCTCCTCTTAGCATGATAAAGAAGATTCAAAGAGAGTGAGATGCCAGCTCCTTTCATTCAGTCAGTAGCTTCAAACATTTCTGGTATATGAATAACATGATGTTTTTCAATGGCAAAAATCAATGAATATTGTAAATGCACAAAGAGTAATTTCTCCGCATTGCAAGGTGCAATTCTGAAATTTTTTGCTTTTTCCTGCTCCTCTTAGCATGATAAAGAAGATTCAAAGAGAGTGAGATGCCAGCTCCTTTCATTCAGTCAGTAGCTTCAATCATTTCTGGACGTTTTTCAATGGCAAAAATCAATGAATATTTTAAATGCACAAACAGTAATTTCTCCGCATTGCAAGGTGCAATTCTGAAATTTTTTGCTTTTTCCTGCTCCTCTTAGCATGATAAAGAAGATTCAAAGAGAGTGAGATGCCAGCTCCTTTCATTCAGTCAGTAGCTTCAATCATTTCTGGACGTTTTTCAATGGCAAAAATCAATGAATATTGTAAATGCACAAACAGTAATTTCTCCGCATTGCAAGGTGCAATTCTGAAATTTTTTGCTTTTTCCTGCTCCTCTTAGCATGATAAAGAAGATTCAAAGAGAGTGAGATGCCAGCTCCTTTCATTCAGTCAGTAGCTACAAACATTTCTGGTATATGAATAACATGATGTTTTTCAATGGCAAAAATCAATGAATATTGTAAATGCACAAACAGTAATTTCTCCGCATTGCAAGGTGCAATTCTGAAATTTTTTGCTTTTTCCTGCTCCTCTTAGCATGATAAAGAAGATTCAAAGAGAGTGAGATGCCAGCTCCTTTCATTCAGTCAGTAGCTTCAATCATTTCTGGACGTTTTTCAATGGCAAAAATCAATGAATATTGTAAATGCACAAACAGTAATTTCTCCGCATTGCAAGGTGCAATTCTGAAATTTTTTGCTTTTTCCTGCTCCTCTTAGCATGATAAAGAAGATTCAAAGAGAGTGAGATGCCAGCTCCTTTCATTCAGTCAGTAGCTTCAATCATTTCTGGACGTTTTTCAATGGCAAAAATCAATGAATATTGTAAATGCACAAACAGTAATTTCTCCGCATTGCAAGGTGCAATTCTGAAATTTTTTGCTTTTTCCTGCTCCTCTTAGCATGATAAAGAAGATTCAAAGAGAGTGAGATGCCAGCTCCTTTCATTCAGTCAGTAGCTTCAATCATTTCTGGACGTTTTTCAATGGCAAAAATCAATGAATATTGTAAATGCACAAACAGTAATTTCTCCGCATTGCAAGGTGCAATTCTGAAATGTTTTGCTTTTTCCTGCTCCTCTTAGCATGATAAAGAAGATTCAAAGAGAGTGAGATGCCAGCTCCTTTCATTCAGTCAGTAGCTTCAAACATTTCTGGTATATGAATAATATGATGTTTTTCAATGGCAAAAATCAATGAATATTGTAAAAGCACAAACAGTAATTTCTCCGCATTGCAAGGTGCAATTCTGAAATTTTTTGCTTTTTCCTGCTCCTCTTAGCATGATAAAGAAGATTCAAAGAGAGTGAGATGCCAGCTCCTTTCATTCAGTCAGTAGCTTCAATCATTTCTGGACGTTTTTCAATGGCAAAAATCAATGAATATTGTAAATGCACAAACAGTAATTTCTCCGCATTGCAAGGTGCAATTCTGAAATTTTTTGCTTTTTCCTGCTCCTCTTAGCATGATAAAGAAGATTCAAAGAGAGTGAGATTCCAGCTCCTTTCATTCAGTCAGTAGCTTCAATCATTTCTGGTATATGAATAACATGATGTTTTTCAATGGCAAAAATCAATGAATATTGTAAATGCACAAACAGTAATTTCTCCGCATTGCAAGTTGCAATTCTGAAATTTTTTGCTTTTTCCTGCTCCTCTTAGCATGATAAAGAAGATTCAAAGAGAGTGAGATGCCAGCTCCTTTCATTCAGTCAGTAGCTTCAATCATTTCTGGACGTTTTTCAATGGCAAAAATCAATGAATATTGTAAATGCACAAACAGTAATTTCTCCGCATTGCAAGGTGCAATTCTGAAATTTTTTGCTTTTTCCTGCTCCTCTTAGCATGGTAAAGAAGATTCAAAGAGAGTGAGATGCCAGCTCCTTTCATTCAGTCAGTAGCTTCAATCATTTCTGGACGTTTTTCAATGGCAAAAATCAATGAATATTGTAAATGCACAAACAGTAATTTCTCCGCATTGTAAGGTGCAATTCTGAAATTTTTTGCTTTTTCCTGCTCCTCTTAGCATGATAAAGAAGATTCAAAGAGAGTGAGATGCCAGCTCCTTTCATTCAGTCAGTAGCTTCAAACATTTCTGGTATATGAATAACATGATGTTTTTCAATGGCAAAAATCAATGAATATTGTAAATGCACAAACAGTAATTTCTCCGCATTGCAAGGTGCAATTCTGAAATTTTTTGCTTTTTCCTGCTCCTCTTAGCATGATAAAGAAGATTCAAAGAGAGTGAGATGCCAGCTCCTTTCATTCAGTCAGTAGCTTCAATCATTTCTGGACGTTTTTCAATGGCAAAAATCAATGAATATTGTAAATGCACAAACAGTAATTTCTCCGCATTGCAAGGTGCAATTCTGAAATTTTTTGCTTTTTCCTGCTCCTCTTAGCATGATAAAGAAGATTCAAAGAGAGTGAGATGTCAGCTCCTTTCATTCAGTCAGTAGCTTCAAACATTTCTGGTATATGAATAACATGATGTTTTTCAATGGCAAAAATCAATGAATTTTGTAAATGCACAAACAGTAATTTCTCCGCATTGCAAGGTGCAATTCTGAAATTTTTTGCTTTTTCCTGCTCCTCTTAGCATGATAAAGAAGATTCAAAGAGAGTGAGATGCCAGTTCCTTTCATTCAGTCAGTAGCTTCAATCATTTCTGGTCGTTTTTCAATGGCAAAAATCAATGAATATTGTAAATGCACAAACAGTAATTTCTCCGCATTGCAATGTGCAATTCTGAAATTTTTTGCTTTTTCCTGCTCCTCTTAGCATGATAAAGAAGATTCAAAGAGAGTGAGATGCCAGCTCCTTTCATTCAGTCAGTAGCTTCAATCATTTCTGGTATATGAATAACATGATGTTTTTCAATGGCAAAAATCAAGGAATATTGTAAATGCACAAACAGTAATTTCTCCGCATTGCAAGGTGCAATTCTGAATTTTTTTGCTTTTTCCTGCTCCTCTTAGCATGATAAAGAAGATTCAAAGAGAGTGAGATGCCAGCTCCTTTCATTCAGTCAGTAGCTTCAATCATTTCTGGTATATGAATAACATGATGTTTTTCAATGGCAAAAATCAATGAATATTGTAAATGCACAAACAGTAATTTCTCCGCATTGCAAGGTGCAATTCTGAAATTTTTTGCTTTTTCCTGCTCCTCTTAGCATGATAAAGAAGATTCAAAGAGAGTGAGATGCCAGCTCCTTTCATTCAGTCAGTAGCTTCAATCATTTCTGGACGTTTTTCAATGGCAAAAATCAATGAATATTGTAAATGCACAAACAGTAATTTCTCCGCATTGCAAGGTGCAATTCTGAAATTTTTTGCTTTTTCCTGCTCCTCTTAGCATGATAAAGAAGATTCAAAGAGAGTGAGATGCCAGCTCCTTTCATTCAGTCAGTAGCTTCAATCATTTCTGGACGTTTTTCAATGGCAAAAATCAATGAATATTGTAAATGCACAAACAGTAATTTCTCCGCATTGCAAGGTGCAATTCTGAAATTTTTTGCTTTTTCCTGCTCCTCTTAGCATGACAAAGAAGATTCAAAGAGAGTAAGATGCCAGCTCCTTTCATTCAGTCAGTAGCTTCAATCATTTATGGTATATGAATAACATGATGTTTTTCAATGGCAAAAATCAATGAATATTGTAAATGCACAAACAGTAATTTCTCCGCATTGCAAGGTGCAATTCTGAAATTTTTTGCTTTTTCCTGCTCCTCTTAGCATGATAAAGAAGATTCAAAGAGAGTGAGATGCCAGCTCCTTTCATTCAGTCAGTAGCTTCAATCATTTCTGGACGTTTTTCAATGGCAAAAATCAATGAATATTGTAAATGCACAAACAGTAATTTCTCCGCATTGCAAGGTGCAATTCTGAAATTTTTTGCTTTTTCCTGCTCCTCTTAGCATGATAAAGAAGATTCAAAGAGAGTGAGATGCCAGCTCCTTTCATTCAGTCAGTAGCTTCAATCATTTCTGGACGTTTTTCAATGGCAAAAATCAATGAATATTGTAAATGCACAAACAGTAATTTCTCCGCATTGCAAGGTGCAATTCTGAAATGTTTTGCTTTTTCCTGCTCCTCTTAGCATGATAAAGAAGATTCAAAGAGAGTGAGATGCCAGCTCCTTTCATTCAGTCAGTAGCTTCAAACATTTCTGGTATATGAATAATATGATGTTTTTCAATGGCAAAAATCAATGAATATTGTAAAAGCACAAACAGTAATTTCTCCGCATTGCAAGGTGCAATTCTGAAATTTTTTGCTTTTTCCTGCTCCTCTTAGCATGATAAAGAAGATTCAAAGAGAGTGAGATGCCAGCTCCTTTCATTCAGTCAGTAGCTTCAATCATTTCTGGACGTTTTTCAATGGCAAAAATCAATGAATATTGTAAATGCACAAACAGTAATTTCTCCGCATTGCAAGGTGCAATTCTGAAATTTTTTGCTTTTTCCTGCTCCTCTTAGCATGATAAAGAAGATTCAAAGAGAGTGAGATTCCAGCTCCTTTCATTCAGTCAGTAGCTTCAATCATTTCTGGTATATGAATAACATGATGTTTTTCAATGGCAAAAATCAATGAATATTGTAAATGCACAAACAGTAATTTCTCCGCATTGCAAGTTGCAATTCTGAAATTTTTTGCTTTTTCCTGCTCCTCTTAGCATGATAAAGAAGATTCAAAGAGAGTGAGATGCCAGCTCCTTTCATTCAGTCAGTAGCTTCAATCATTTCTGGACGTTTTTCAATGGCAAAAATCAATGAATATTGTAAATGCACAAACAGTAATTTCTCCGCATTGCAAGGTGCAATTCTGAAATTTTTTGCTTTTTCCTGCTCCTCTTAGCATGATAAAGAAGATTCAAAGAGAGTGAGATGCCAGCTCCTTTCATTCAGTCAGTAGCTTCAATCATTTCTGGACGTTTTTCAATGGCAAAAATCAATGAATATTGTAAATGCACAAACAGTAATTTCTCCGCATTGCAAGGTGCAATTCTGAAATTTTTTGCTTTTTCCTGCTCCTCTTAGCATGATAAAGAAGATTCAAAGAGAGTGAGATGCCAGCTCCTTTCATTCAGTCAGTAGCTTCAAACATTTCTGGTATATGAATAACATGATGTTTTTCAATGGCAAAAATCAATGAATATTGTAAATGCACAAAGAGTAATTTCTCCGCATTGCAAGGTGCAATTCTGAAATTTTTTGCTTTTTCCTGCTCCTCTTAGCATGATAAAGAAGATTCAAAGAGAGTGAGATGCCAGCTCCTTTCATTCAGTCAGTAGCTTCAATCATTTCTGGACGTTTTTCAATGGCAAAAATCAATGAATATTGTAAATGCACAAACAGTAATTTCTCCGCATTGCAAGGTGCAATTCTGAAATTTTTTGCTTTTTCCTGCTCCTCTTAGCATGATAAAGAAGATTCAAAGAGAGTGAGATGTCAGCTCCTTTCATTCAGTCAGTAGCTTCAAACATTTCTGGTATATGAATAACATGATGTTTTTCAATGGCAAAAATCAATGAATTTTGTAAATGCACAAACAGTAATTTCTCCGCATTGCAAGGTGCAATTCTGAAATTTTTTGCTTTTTCCTGCTCCTCTTAGCATGATAAAGAAGATTCAAAGAGAGTGAGATGCCAGTTCCTTTCATTCAGTCAGTAGCTTCAATCATTTCTGGTCGTTTTTCAATGGCAAAAATCAATGAATATTGTAAATGCACAAACAGTAATTTCTCCGCATTGCAATGTGCAATTCTGAAATTTTTTGCTTTTTCCTGCTCCTCTTAGCATGATAAAGAAGATTCAAAGAGAGTGAGATGCCAGCTCCTTTCATTCAGTCAGTAGCTTCAATCATTTCTGGTATATGAATAACATGATGTTTTTCAATGGCAAAAATCAATGAATATTGTAAATGCACAAACAGTAATTTCTCCGCATTGCAAGGTGCAATTCTGAATTTTTTTGCTTTTTCCTGCTCCTCTTAGCATGATAAAGAAGATTCAAAGAGAGTGAGATGCCAGCTCCTTTCATTCAGTCAGTAGCTTCAATCATTTCTGGACGTTTTTCAATGGCAAAAATCAATGAATATTGTAAATGCACAAACAGTAATTTCTCCGCATTGCAAGGTGCAATTCTGAAATTTTTTGCTTTTTCCTGCTCCTCTTAGCATGATAAACAAGATTCAAAGAGAGTGAGATGCCAGCTCCTTTCATTCAGTCAGTAGCTTCAATCATTTCTGGACGTTATTCAATGGCAAAAATCCATGAATATTGTAAATGCACAAACAGTAATTTCTCCGCATTGCAAGGTGCAATTCTGAAATTTTTTGCTTTTTCCTGCTCCTCTTAGCATGATAAAGAAGATTCAAAGAGAGTGAGATGCCAGCTCCTTTCATTCAGTCAGTAGCTTCAAACATTTCTGGTATATGAATAACATGATGTTTTTCAATGGCAAAAATCAATGAATATTGTAAATGCACAAACAGTAATTTCTCCGCATTGCAAGGTGCAAGTCTGAAATTTTTTGCTTTTTCCTGCTCCTCTTAGCATGATAAAGAAGATTCAAAGAGAGTGAGATGCCAGCTACTTTCATTCAGTCAGTAGCTTCAATCATTTCTGGACGTTTTTCAATGGTAAAAATCAATGAATATTGTAAATGCACAAACAGTAATTTCTCCACATTGCAAGGTGCAATTCTGAAATTTTTTGCTTTTTCCTGCTCCTCTTAGCATGATAAAGAAGATTCAAAGAGAGTGAGATGCCAGCTCCTTTCATTCAGTCAGTAGCTTCAATCATTTCTGGTATATGAATAACATGATGTTTTTCAATGGCAAAAATCAATGAATATTGTTAATGCACAAACAGTAATTTCTCCGCATTGCAAGGTGCAATTCTGAAATTTTTTGCTTTTTCCTGCTCCTCTTAGCATGATAAAGAAGATTCAAAGAGAGTGAGATGCCAGCTCCTTTCATTCAGTCAGTAGCTTCAATCATTTCTGGACGTTTTTCAATGGCAAAAATCAATGAATATTGTAAATGCACAAACAGTAATATCTCCGCATTGCAAGGTGCAATTCTGAAATTTTTTGCTTTTTCCTGCTCCTCTTAGCATGATAAAGAAGATTCAAAGAGAGTGAGATGTCAGCTTCTTTCATTCAGTCAGTAGCTTCAAACATTTCTGGTATATGAATAACATGATGTTTTTCAATGGCAAAAATCAATGAATTTTGTAAATGCACAAACAGTAATTTCTCCGCATTGCAAGGTGCAATTCTGAAATTTTTTGCTTTTTCCTGCTCCTCTTAGCATGATAAAGAAGATTCAAAGAGAGTGAGATGCCAGTTCCTTTCATTCAGTCAGTAGCTTCAATCATTTCTGGACGTTTTTCAATGGCAAAAATCAATGAATATTGTAAATGCACAAACAGTAATTTCTCCGCATTGCAAGGTGCAATTCTGAAATTTTTTGCTTTTTCCTGCTCCTCTTAGCATGATAAAGAAGATTCAAAGAGAGTGAGATGCCAGCTCCTTTCATTCAGTCAGTAGCTTCAATCATTTCTGGACGTTTTTCAATGGCAAAAATCAATGAATATTGTAAATGCACAAACAGTAATTTCTCCGCATTGCAAGGTGCAATTCTGAAATTTTTTGCTTTTTCCTGCTCCTCTTAGCATGATAAAGAAGATTCAAAGAGAGTGAGATGCCAGCTCCTTTCATTCAGTCAGTAGCTTCAATCATTTCTGGACGTTTTTCAATGGCAAAAATCAATGAATATTGTAAATGCACAAACAGTAATTTCTCCGCATTGCAAGGTGCAATTCTGAAATTTTTTGCTTTTTCCTGCTCCTCTTAGCATGATAAAGAAGATTCAAAGAGAGTGAGATGTCAGCTCCTTTCATTCAGTCAGTAGCTTCAAACATTTCTGGTATATGAATAACATGATGTTTTTCAATGGCAAAAATCAATGAATTTTGTAAATGCACAAACAGTAATTTCTCCGCATTGCAAGGTGCAATTCTGAAATTTTTTGCTTTTTCCTGCTCCTCTTAGCATGATAAAGAAGATTCAAAGAGAGTGAGATGCCAGTTCCTTTCATTCAGTCAGTAGCTTCAATCATTTCTGGACGTTTTTCAATGGTAAAAATCAATGAATATTGTAAATGCACAAACAGTAATTTCTCCACATTGCAAGGTGCAATTCTGAAATTTTTTGCTTTTTCCTGCTCCTCTTAGCATGATAAAGAAGATTCAAAGAGAGTGAGATGCCAGCTCCTTTCATTCAGTCAGTAGCTTCAAACATTTCTGGTATATGAATAACATGATGTTTTTCAATGGCAAAAATCAATGAATATTGTAAATGCACAAACAGTAATTTCTCTGCATTGCAAGGTGCAATTCTGAAATTTTTTGCTTTTTCCTGCTCCTCTTAGCATGATAAAGAAGATTCAAAGAGAGTGAGATGCCAGCTACTTTCATTCAGTCAGTAGCTTCAATCATTTCTGGACGTTTTTCAATGGTAAAAATCAATGAATATTGTAAATGCACAAACAGTAATTTCTCCACATTGCAAGGTGCAATTCTGAAATTTTTTGCTTTTTCCTGCTCCTCTTAGCATGATAAAGAAGATTCAAAGAGAGTGAGATGCCAGCTCCTTTCATTCAGTCAGTAGCTTCAAACATTTCTGGTATATGAATAACATGATGTTTTTCAATGGCAAAAATCAATGAATATTGTAAATGCACAAACAGTAATTTCTCCGCATTGCAAGGTGCAATTCTGAAATTTTTTGCTTTTTCCTGCTCCTCTTAGCATGATAAAGAAGATTCAAAGAGAGTGAGATGCCAGCTCCTTTCATTCAGTCAGTAGCTTCAAACATTTCTGGTATATGAATAACATGATGTTTTTCAATGGCAAAAATCAATGAATATTGTAAATGCACAAACAGTAATTTCTCCGCATTGCAAGGTGCAATTCTGAAATTTTTTGCTTTTTCCTGCTCCTCTTAGCATGATAAAGAATATTCAAAGAGAGTGAGATGCCAGCTCCTTTCATTCAGTCAGTAGCTTCAATCATTTCTGGATGTTTTTCAATGGCAAAAATCAATGAATATTGTAAATGCACAAACTGTAATTTCTCCGCATTGCAAGGTGCAATTCTGAAATTTTTGGCTTTTTCCTGCTCCTCTTAGCATGATAAAGAAGATTCAAAGAGAGTGAGATGCCAGCTCCTTTCATTCAGTCAGTAGCTTCAATCATTTCTGGACGTTTTTCAATGGCAAAAATCAATGAATATTGTAAATGCACAAACAGTAATTTCTCCGCATTGCAAGGTGCAATTCTGAAATTTTTTGCTTTTTCCTGCTCCTCTTAGCATGATAAAGAAGATTCAAAGAGAGTGAGATGCCAGCTCCTTTCATTCAGTCAGTACCTTCAATCATTTCTGGATGTTTTTCAATGGCAAAAATCAATGAATATTGTAAATGCACAAACAGTAATTTCTCCGCATTGCAAGGTGCAATTCTGAAATTTTTTGCTTTTTCCCGCTCCTCTTAGCATGATAAAGAAGATTCAAAGAGAGTGAGGTGCCAGCTCCTTTCATTCAGTCAGTAGCTTCAAACATTTCTGGTATATGAATAACATGTTTTTCAATGGCAAAAATCATTGAATATTGTAAATGCACAAACAGTAATTTCTCCGCATTGCAAGGTGAAATTCTGAAATTTTTTGATTTTTCCTGCTCCTCTTAGCATGATAAAGAAGATTCAAAGAGAGTGAGATGCCAGCTCCTTTCATTCAGTCAGTAGCTTCAATCATTTCTGGACGTTTTTCAATGGCAAAAATCAATGAATATTGTAAATGCACAAACAGTAATTTCTCCGCATTGCAAGGTGCAATTCTGAAATTTTTTGCTTTTTCCTGCTCCTCTTAGCATGATAAAGAAGATTCAAAGAGAGTGAGATGCCAGCTCCTTTCATTCAGTCAGTAGCTTCAATCATTTCTGGACGTTTTTCAATGGCAAAAATCAATGAATATTGTAAATGCACAAACAGTAATTTCTCCGCATTGCAAGGTGCAATTCTGAAATTTTTTGCTTTTTCCTGCTCCTCTTAGCATGATAAAGAAGATTCAAAGAGAGTGAGATGCCAGCTCCTTTCATTCAGTCAGTAGCTTCAAACATTTCTGGTATATGAATAACATGATGTTTTTCAATGGCAAAAATCAATGAATATTGTAAATGCACAAACAGTAATTTCTCCGCATTGCAAGGTGCAAGTCTGAAATTTTTTGCTTTTTCCTGCTCCTCTTAGCATGATAAAGAAGATTCAAAGAGAGTGAGATGCCAGTTACTTTCATTCAGTCAGTAGCTTCAATCATTTCTGGACGTTTTTCAATGGTAAAAATCAATGAATATTGTAAATGCACAAACAGTAATTTCTCCACATTGCAAGGTGCAATTCTGAAATTTTTTGCTTTTTCCTGCTCCTCTTAGCATGATAAAGAAGATTCAAAGAGAGTGAGATGCCAGCTCCTTTCATTCAGTCAGTAGCTTCAATCATTTCTGGTATATGAATAACATGATGTTTTTCAATGGCAAAAATCAATGAATATTGTAAATGCACAAACAGTAATTTCTCCGCATTGCAAGGTGCAATTCTGAAATTTTTTGCTTTTTCCTGCTCCTCTTAGCATGATAAAGAAGATTCAAAGAGAGTGAGATGCCAGCTCCTTTCATTCAGTCAGTAGCTTCAATCATTTCTGGACGTTTTTCAATGGCAAAAATCAATGAATATTGTAAATGCACAAACAGTAATTTCTCCGCATTGCAAGGTGCAATTCTGAAATTTTTTGCTTTTTCCTGCTCCTCTTAGCATGATAAAGAAGATTCAAAGAGAGTGAGATGTCAGCTCCTTTCATTCAGTCAGTAGCTTCAAACATTTCTGGTATATGAATAACATGATGTTTTTCAATGGCAAAAATCAATGAATTTTGTAAATGCACAAACAGTAATTTCTCCGCATTGCAAGGTGCAATTCTGAAATTTTTTGCTTTTTCCCGCTCCTCTTAGCATGATAAAGAAGATTCAAAGAGAGTGAGGTGCCAGCTCCTTTCATTCAGTCAGTAGCTTCAAACATTTCTGGTATATGAATAACATGTTTTTCAATGGCAAAAATCATTGAATATTGTAAATGCACAAACAGTAATTTCTCCGCATTGCAAGGTGAAATTCTGAAATTTTTTGATTTTTCCTGCTCCTCTTAGCATGATAAAGAAGATTCAAAGAGAGTGAGATGCCAGCTCCTTTCATTCAGTCAGTAGCTTCAATCATTTCTGGACGTTTTTCAATGGCAAAAATCAATGAATATTGTAAATGCACAAACAGTAATTTCTCCGCATTGCAAGGTGCAATTCTGAAATTTTTTGCTTTTTCCTGCTCCTCTTAGCATGATAAAGAAGATTCAAAGAGAGTGAGATGCCAGCTCCTTTCATTCAGTCAGTAGCTTCAATCATTTCTGGACGTTTTTCAATGGCAAAAATCAATGAATATTGTAAATGCACAAACAGTAATTTCTCCGCATTGCAAGGTGCAATTCTGAAATTTTTTGCTTTTTCCTGCTCCTCTTAGCATGATAAAGAAGATTCAAAGAGAGTGAGATGCCAGCTCCTTTCATTCAGTCAGTAGCTTCAAACATTTCTGGTATATGAATAACATGATGTTTTTCAATGGCAAAAATCAATGAATATTGTAAATGCACAAACAGTAATTTCTCCGCATTGCAAGGTGCAAGTCTGAAATTTTTTGCTTTTTCCTGCTCCTCTTAGCATGATAAAGAAGATTCAAAGAGAGTGAGATGCCAGCTACTTTCATTCAGTCAGTAGCTTCAATCATTTCTGGACGTTTTTCAATGGTAAAAATCAATGAATATTGTAAATGCACAAACAGTAATTTCTCCACATTGCAAGGTGCAATTCTGAAATTTTTTGCTTTTTCCTGCTCCTCTTAGCATGATAAAGAAGATTCAAAGAGAGTGAGATGCCAGCTCCTTTCATTCAGTCAGTAGCTTCAATCATTTCTGGTATATGAATAACATGATGTTTTTCAATGGCAAAAATCAATGAATATTGTAAATGCACAAACAGTAATTTCTCCGCATTGCAAGGTGCAATTCTGAAATTTTTTGCTTTTTCCTGCTCCTCTTAGCATGATAAAGAAGATTCAAAGAGAGTGAGATGCCAGCTCCTTTCATTCAGTCAGTAGCTTCAATCATTTCTGGACCTTTTTCAATGGCAAAAATCAATGAATATTGTAAATGCACAAACAGTAATTTCTCCGCATTGCAAGGTGCAATTCTGAAATTTTTTGCTTTTTCCTGCTCCTCTTAGCATGATAAAGAAGATTCAAAGAGAGTGAGATGTCAGCTCCTTTCATTCAGTCAGTAGCTTCAAACATTTCTGGTATATGAATAACATGATGTTTTTCAATGGCAAAAATCAATGAATTTTGTAAATGCACAAACAGTAATTTCTCCGCATTGCAAGGTGCAATTCTGAAATTTTTTGCTTTTTCCTGCTCCTCTTAGCATGATAAAGAAGATTCAAAGAGAGTGAGATGATAGTTCCTTTCATTCAGTCAGTAGCTTCAATCATTTCTGGACGTTTTTCAATGGCAAAAATCAATGAATATTGTAAATGCACAAACAGTAATTTCTCCGCATTGCAAGGTGCAATTCTGAAATTTTTTGCTTTTTCCTGCTCCTCTTAGCATGATAAAGAAGATTCAAAGAGAGTGAGATGCCAGCTCCTTTCATTCAGTCAGTAGCTTCAATCATTTCTGGTATATGAATAACATGATGTTTTTCAATGGCAAAAATCAATGAATATTGTAAATGCACAAACAGTAATTTCTCCGCATTGCAAGGTGCAATTCTGAAATTTTTTGCTTTTTCCTGCTCCTCTTAGCATGATAAAGAAGATTCAAAGAGAGTGAGATGCCAGCTCCTTTCATTCAGTCAGTAGCTTCAATCATTTCTGGACGTTTTTCAATGGCAAAAATCAATGAATATTGTAAATGCACAAACAGTAATTTCTCCGCATTGCAAGGTGCAATTCTGAAATTTTTTGCTTTTTCCTGCTCCTCTTAGCATGATAAAGAAGATTCAAAGAGAGTGAGATGCCAGCTCCTTTCATTCAGTCAGTAGCTTCAATCATTTCTGGACGTTTTTCAATGGCAAAAATCAATGAATATTGTAAATGCACAAACAGTAATTTCTCCGCATTGCAAGGTGCAATTCTGAAATTTTTTGCTTTTTCCTGCTCCTCTTAGCATGATAAAGAAGATTCAAAGAGAGTGAGATGTCAGCTCCTTTCATTCAGTCAGTAGCTTCAAACATTTCTGGTATATGAATAACATGATGTTTTTCAATGGCAAAAATCAATGAATTTTGTAAATGCACAAACAGTAATTTCTCCGCATTGCAAGGTGCAATTCTGAAATTTTTTGCTTTTTCCTGCTCCTCTTAGCATGATAAAGAAGATTCAAAGAGAGTGAGATGCCAGTTCCTTTCATTCAGTCAGTAGCTTCAATCATTTCTGGACGTTTTTCAATGGCAAAAATCAATGAATATTGTAAATGCACAAACAGTAATTTCTCCGCATTGCAAGGTGCAATTCTGAAATTTTTTGCTTTTTCCTGCTCCTCTTAGCATGATAAAGAAGATTCAAAGAGAGTGAGATGCCAGCTCCTTTCATTCAGTCAGTAGCTTCAATCATTTCTGGTATATGAATAACATGATGTTTTTCAATGGCAAAAATCAATGAATATTGTAAATGCACAAACAGTAATTTCTCCGCATTGCAAGGTGCAATTCTGAAATTTTTTGCTTTTTCCTGCTCCTCTTAGCATGATAAAGAAGATTCAAAGAGAGTGAGATGCCAGCTCCTTTCATTCAGTCAGTAGCTTCAATCATTTCTGGACGTTTTTCAATGGCAAAAATCAATGAATATTGTAAATGCACAAACAGTAATTTCTCCGCATTGCAAGGTGCAATTCTGAAATTTTTTGCTTTTTCCTGCTCCTCTTAGCATGATAAACAAGATTCAAAGAGAGTGAGATGCCAGCTCCTTTCATTCAGTCAGTAGCTTCAATCATTTCTGGACGTTTTTCAATGGCAAAAATCAATGAATATTGTAAATGCACAAACAGTAATTTCTCCGCATTGCAAGGTGCAATTCTGAAATTTTTTGCTTTTTCCTGCTCCTCTTAGCATGATAAACAAGATTCAAAGAGAGTGAGATGCCAGCTCCTTTCATTCAGTCAGTAGCTTCAAACATTTCTGGTATATGAATAACATGATGTTTTTCAATGGCAAAAATCAATGAATATTGTAAATGCACAAACAGTAATTTCTCCGCATTGCAAGGTGCAAGTCTGAAATTTTTTGCTTTTTCCTGCTCCTCTTAGCATGATAAAGAAGATTCAAAGAGAGTGAGATGCCAGCTACTTTCATTCAGTCAGTAGCTTCAATCATTTCTGGACGTTTTTCAATGGTAAAAATCAATGAATATTGTAAATGCACAAACAGTAATTTCTCCACATTGCAAGGTGCAATTCTGAAATTTTTTGCTTTTTCCTGCTCCTCTTAGCATGATAAAGAAGATTCAAAGAGAGTGAGATGCCAGCTCCTTTCATTCAGTCAGTAGCTTCAAACATTTCTGGTATATGAATAACATGATGTTTTTCAATGGCAAAAATCAATGAATATTGTAAATGCACAAACAGTAATTTCTCTGCATTGCAAGGTGCAATTCTGAAATTTTTTGCTTTTTCCTGCTCCTCTTAGCATGATAAAGAAGATTCAAAGAGAGTGAGATGCCAGCTACTTTCATTCAGTCAGTAGCTTCAATCATTTCTGGACGTTTTTCAATGGTAAAAATCAATGAATATTGTAAATGCACAAACAGTAATTTCTCCACATTGCAAGGTGCAATTCTGAAATTTTTTGCTTTTTCCTGCTCCTCTTAGCATGATAAAGAAGATTCAAAGAGAGTGAGATGCCAGCTCCTTTCATTCAGTCAGTAGCTTCAAACATTTCTGGTATATGAATAACATGATGTTTTTCAATGGCAAAAATCAATGAATATTGTAAATGCACAAACAGTAATTTCTCCGCATTGCAAGGTGCAATTCTGAAATTTTTTGCTTTTTCCTGCTCCTCTTAGCATGATAAAGAAGATTCAAAGAGAGTGAGATGCCAGCTCCTTTCATTCAGTCAGTAGCTTCAAACATTTCTGGTATATGAATAACATGATGTTTTTCAATGGCAAAAATCAATGAATATTGTAAATGCACAAACAGTAATTTCTCCGCATTGCAAGGTGCAATTCTGAAATTTTTTGCTTTTTCCTGCTCCTCTTAGCATGATAAAGAATATTCAAAGAGAGTGAGATGCCAGCTCCTTTCATTCAGTCAGTAGCTTCAATCATTTCTGGATGTTTTTCAATGGCAAAAATCAATGAATATTGTAAATGCACAAACTGTAATTTCTCCGCATTGCAAGGTGCAATTCTGAAATTTTTGGCTTTTTCCTGCTCCTCTTAGCATGATAAAGAAGATTCAAAGAGAGTGAGATGCCAGCTCCTTTCATTCAGTCAGTAGCTTCAATCATTTCTGGACGTTTTTCAATGGCAAAAATCAATGAATATTGTAAATGCACAAACAGTAATTTCTCCGCATTGCAAGGTGCAATTCTGAAATTTTTTGCTTTTTCCTGCTCCTCTTCGCATGATAAAGAAGATTCAAAGAGAGTGAGATGCCAGCTCCTTTCATTCAGTCAGTACCTTCAATCATTTCTGGATGTTTTTCAATGGCAAAAATCAATGAATATTGTAAATGCACAAACAGTAATTTCTCCGCATTGCAAGGTGCAATTCTGAAATTTTTTGCTTTTTCCCGCTCCTCTTAGCATGATAAAGAAGATTCAAAGAGAGTGAGGTGCCAGCTCCTTTCATTCAGTCAGTAGCTTCAAACATTTCTGGTATATGAATAACATGTTTTTCAATGGCAAAAATCATTGAATATTGTAAATGCACAAACAGTAATTTCTCCGCATTGCAAGGTGCAATTCTGAAATTTTTTGATTTTTCCTGCTCCTCTTAGCATGATAAAGAAGATTCAAAGAGAGTGAGATGCCAGCTCCTTTCATTCAGTCAGTAGCTTCAATCATTTCTGGACGTTTTTCAATGGCAAAAATCAATGAATATTGTAAATGCACAAACAGTAATTTCTCCGCATTGCAAGGTGCAATTCTGAAATTTTTTGCTTTTTCCTGCTCCTCTTAGCATGATAAAGAAGATTCAAAGAGAGTGAGATGCCAGCTCCTTTCATTCAGTCAGTAGCTTCAATCATTTCTGGACGTTTTTCAATGGCAAAAATCAATGAATATTGTAAATGCACAAACAGTAATTTCTCCGCATTGCAAGGTGCAATTCTGAAATTTTTTGCTTTTTCCTGCTCCTCTTAGCATGATAAAGAAGATTCAAAGAGAGTGAGATGCCAGCTCCTTTCATTCAGTCAGTAGCTTCAAACATTTCTGGTATATGAATAACATGATGTTTTTCAATGGCAAAAATCAATGAATATTGTAAATGCACAAACAGTAATTTCTCCGCATTGCAAGGTGCAAGTCTGAAATTTTTTGCTTTTTCCTGCTCCTCTTAGCATGATAAAGAAGATTCAAAGAGAGTGAGATGCCAGCTACTTTCATTCAGTCAGTAGCTTCAATCATTTCTGGACGTTTTTCAATGGTAAAAATCAATGAATATTGTAAATGCACAAACAGTAATTTCTCCACATTGCAAGGTGCAATTCTGAAATTTTTTGCTTTTTCCTGCTCCTCTTAGCATGATAAAGAAGATTCAAAGAGAGTGAGATGCCAGCTCCTTTCATTCAGTCAGTAGCTTCAAACATTTCTGGTATATGAATAACATGATGTTTTTCAATGGCAAAAATCAATGAATATTGTAAATGCACAAACAGTAATTTCTCCGCATTGCAAGGTGCAATTCTGAAATTTTTTGCTTTTTCCTGCTCCTCTTAGCATGATAAAGAAGATTCAAAGAGAGTGAGATGCCAGCTCCTTTCATTCAGTCAGTAGCTTCAAACATTTCTGGTATATGAATAACATGATGTTTTTCAATGGCAAAAATCAATGAATATTGTAAATGCACAAAGAGTAATTTCTCCGCATTGCAAGGTGCAATTCTGAAATTTTTTGCTTTTTCCTGCTCCTCTTAGCATAATAAAGAAGATTCAAAGAGAGTGAGATGCCAGCTCCTTTCATTCAGTCAGTAGCTTCAATCATTTCTGGACGTTTTTCAATGGCAAAAATCAATGAATATTGTAAATGCACAAACAGTAATTTCTCCGCATTGCAAGGTGCAATTCTGAAATTTTTTGCTTTTTCCTGCTCCTCTTAGCATGATAAAGAAGATTCAAAGAGAGTGAGATGCCAGCTCCTTTCATTCAGTCAGTAGCTTCAATCATTTCTGGACGTTTTTCAATGGCAAAAATCAATGAATATTGTAAATGCACAAACAGTAATTTCTCCGCATTGCAAGGTGCAATTCTGAAATTTTTTGCTTTTTCCTGCTCCTCTTAGCATGATAAAGAAGATTCAAAGAGAGTGAGATGCCAGCTCCTTTCATTCAGTCAGTAGCTACAAACATTTCTGGTATATGAATAACATGATGTTTTTCAATGGCAAAAATCAATGAATATTGTAAATGCACAAACAGTAATTTCTCCGCATTGCAAGGTGCAATTCTGAAATTTTTTGCTTTTTCCTGCTCCTCTTAGCATGATAAAGAAGATTCAAAGAGAGTGAGATGCCAGCTCCTTTCATTCAGTCAGTAGCTTCAATCATTTCTGGACGTTTTTCAATGGCAAAAATCAATGAATATTGTAAATGCACAAACAGTAATTTCTCCGCATTGCAAGGTGCAATTCTGAAATTTTTTGCTTTTTCCTGCTCCTCTTAGCATGATAAAGAAGATTCAATGAGAGTGAGATGCCAGCTCCTTTCATTCAGTCAGTAGCTTCAATCATTTCTGGACGTTTTTCAATGGCAAAAATCAATGAATATTGTAAATGCACAAACAGTAATTTCTCCGCATTGCAAGGTGCAATTCTGAAATTTTTTGCTTTTTCCTGCTCCTCTTAGCATGACAAAGAAGATTCAAAGAGAGTAAGATGCCAGCTCCTTTCATTCAGTCAGTAGCTTCAATCATTTCTGGTATATGAATAACATGATGTTTTTCAATGGCAAAAATCAATGAATATTGTAAATGCACAAACAGTAATTTCTCCGCATTGCAAGGTGCAATTCTGAAATTTTTTGCTTTTTCCTGCTCCTCTTAGCATGATAAAGAAGATTCAAAGAGAGTGAGATGCCAGCTCCTTTCATTCAGTCAGTAGCTTCAATCATTTCTGGACGTTTTTCAATGGCAAAAATCAATGAATATTGTAAATGCACAAACAGTAATTTCTCCGCATTGCAAGGTGCAATTCTGAAATTTTTTGCTTTTTCCTGCTCCTCTTAGCATGATAAAGAAGATTCAAAGAGAGTGAGATGCCAGCTCCTTTCATTCAGTCAGTAGCTTCAAACATTTCTGGTATATGAATAACATGATGTTTTTCAATGGCAAAAATCAATGAATATTGTAAATGCACAAAGAGTAATTTCTCCGCATTGCAAGGTGCAATTCTGAAATTTTTTGCTTTTTCCTGCTCCTCTTAGCATAATAAAGAAGATTCAAAGAGAGTGAGATGCCAGCTCCTTTCATTCAGTCAGTAGCTTCAATCATTTCTGGACGTTTTTCAATGGCAAAAATCAATGAATATTGTAAATGCACAAACAGTAATTTCTCCGCATTGCAAGGTGCAATTCTGAAATTTTTTGCTTTTTCCTGCTCCTCTTAGCATGATAAAGAAGATTCAAAGAGAGTGAGATGCCAGCTCCTTTCATTCAGTCAGTAGCTTCAATCATTTCTGGACGTTTTTCAATGGCAAAAATCAATGAATATTGTAAATGCACAAACAGTAATTTCTCCGCATTGCAAGGTGCAATTCTGAAATTTTTTGCTTTTTCCTGCTCCTCTTAGCATGATAAAGAAGATTCAAAGAGAGTGAGATGCCAGCTCCTTTCATTCAGTCAGTAGCTACAAACATTTCTGGTATATGAATAACATGATGTTTTTCAATGGCAAAAATCAATGAATATTGTAAATGCACAAACAGTAATTTCTCCGCATTGCAAGGTGCAATTCTGAAATTTTTTGCTTTTTCCTGCTCCTCTTAGCATGATAAAGAAGATTCAAAGAGAGTGAGATGCCAGCTCCTTTCATTCAGTCAGTAGCTTCAATCATTTCTGGACGTTTTTCAATGGCAAAAATCAATGAATATTGTAAATGCACAAACAGTAATTTCTCCGCATTGCAAGGTGCAATTCTGAAATTTTTTGCTTTTTCCTGCTCCTCTTAGCATGATAAAGAAGATTCAATGAGAGTGAGATGCCAGCTCCTTTCATTCAGTCAGTAGCTTCAATCATTTCTGGACGTTTTTCAATGGCAAAAATCAATGAATATTGTAAATGCACAAACAGTAATTTCTCCGCATTGCAAGGTGCAATTCTGAAATTTTTTGCTTTTTCCTGCTCCTCTTAGCATGACAAAGAAGATTCAAAGAGAGTAAGATGCCAGCTCCTTTCATTCAGTCAGTAGCTTCAATCATTTCTGGTATATGAATAACATGATGTTTTTCAATGGCAAAAATCAATGAATATTGTAAATGCACAAACAGTAATTTCTCCGCATTGCAAGGTGCAATTCTGAAATTTTTTGCTTTTTCCTGCTCCTCTTAGCATGATAAAGAAGATTCAAAGAGAGTGAGATGCCAGCTCCTTTCATTCAGTCAGTAGCTTCAATCATTTCTGGACGTTTTTCAATGGCAAAAATCAATGAATATTGTAAATGCACAAACAGTAATTTCTCCGCATTGCAAGGTGCAATTCTGAAATTTTTTGCTTTTTCCTGCTCCTCTTAGCATGATAAAGAAGATTCAAAGAGAGTGAGATGCCAGCTCCTTTCATTCAGTCAGTAGCTTCAATCATTTCTGGACGTTTTTCAATGGCAAAAATCAATGAATATTGTAAATGCACAAACAGTAATTTCTCCGCATTGCAAGGTGCAATTCTGAAATTTTTTGCTTTTTCCTGCTCCTCTTAGCATGATAAAGAAGATTCAAAGAGAGTGAGATGCCAGGTCCTTTCATTCAGTCAGTAGCTTCAAACATTTCTGGTATATGAATAATATGATGTTTTTCAATGGCAAAAATCAATGAATATTGTAAAAGCACAAACAGTAATTTCTCCGCATTGCAAGGTGCAATTCTGAAATTTTTTGCTTTTTCCTGCTCCTCTTAGCATGATAAAGAAGATTCAAAGAGAGTGAGATGCCAGCTCCTTTCATTCAGTCAGTAGCTTCAATCATTTCTGGACGTTTTTCAATGGCAAAAATCAATGAATATTGTAAATGCACAAACAGTAATTTCTCCGCATTGCAAGGTGCAATTCTGAAATTTTTTGCTTTTTCCTGCTCCTCTTAGCATGATAAAGAAGATTCAAAGAGAGTGAGATGCCAGCTCCTTTCATTCAGTCAGTAGCTTCAATCATTTCTGGTATATGAATAACATGATGTTTTTCAATGGCAAAAATCAATGAATATTGTAAATGCACAAACAGTAATTTCTCCGCATTGCAAGTTGCAATTCTGAAATTTTTTGCTTTTTCCTGCTCCTCTTAGCATGATAAAGAAGATTCAAAGAGAGTGAGATGCCAGCTCCTTTCATTCAGTCAGTAGCTTCAATCATTTCTGGACGTTTTTCAATGGCAAAAATCAATGAATATTGTAAATGCACAAACAGTAATTTCTCCGCATTGCAAGGTGCAATTCTGAAATTTTTTGCTTTTTCCTGCTCCTCTTAGCATGATAAAGAAGATTCAAAGAGAGTGAGATGCCAGCTCCTTTCATTCAGTCAGTAGCTTCAAACATTTCTGGTATATGAATAACATGATGTTTTTCAATGGCAAAAATCAATGAATATTGTAAATGCACAAACAGTAATTTCTCCGCATTGCAAGGTGCAATTCTGAAATTTTTTGCTTTTTCCTGCTCCTCTTAGCATGATAAAGAAGATTCAAAGAGAGTGAGATGCCAGCTCCTTTCATTCAGTCAGTAGCTTCAATCATTTCTGGACGTTTTTCAATGGCAAAAATCAATGAATATTGTAAATGCACAAACAGTAATTTCTCCGCATTGCAAGGTGCAATTCTGAAATTTTTTGCTTTTTCCTGCTCCTCTTAGCATGACAAAGAAGATTCAAAGAGAGTAAGATGCCAGCTCCTTTCATTCAGTCAGTAGCTTCAATCATTTCTGGTATATGAATAACATGATGTTTTTCAATGGCAAAAATCAATGAATATTGTAAATGCACAAACAGTAATTTCTCCGCATTGCAAGGTGCAATTCTGAAATTTTTTGCTTTTTCCTGATCCTCTTAGCATGATAAAGAAGATTCAAAGAGAGTGAGATGCCAGCTCCTTTCATTCAGTCAGTAGCTTCAATCATTTCTGGACGTTTTTCAATGGCAAAAATCAATGAATATTGTAAATGCACAAACAGTAATTTCTCCGCATTGCAAGGTGCAATTCTGAAAATTTTTGCTTTTTCCTGCTCCTCTTAGCATGATAAAGAAGATTCAAAGAGAGTGAGATGCCAGCTCCTTTCATTCAGTCAGTAGCTTCAATCATTTCTGGACGTTTTTCAATGGCAAAAATCAATGAATATTGTAAATGCTCAAACAGTAATTTCTCCGCATTGCAAGGTGCAATTCTGAAATTTTTTGCTTTTTCCTGCTCCTCTTAGCATGATAAAGAAGATTCAAAGAGAGTGAGATGCCAGGTCCTTTCATTCAGTCAGTAGCTTCAAACATTTCTGGTATATGAATAATATGATGTTTTTCAATGGCAAAAATCAATGAATATTGTAAAAGCACAAACAGTAATTTCTCCGCATTGCAAGGTGCAATTCTGAAATTTTTTGCTTTTTCCTGCTCCTCTTAGCATGATAAAGAAGATTCAAAGAGAGTGAGATGCCAGCTCCTTTCATTCAGTCAGTAGCTTCAATCATTTCTGGACGTTTTTCAATGGCAAAAATCAATGAATATTGTAAATGCACAAACAGTAATTTCTCCGCATTGCAAGGTGCAATTCTGAAATTTTTTGCTTTTTCCTGCTCCTCTTAGCATGATAAAGAAGATTCAAAGAGAGTGAGATGCCAGCTCCTTTCATTCAGTCAGTAGCTTCAATCATTTCTGGACGTTTTTCAATGGCAAAAATCAATGAATATTGTAAATGCACAAACAGTAATTTCTCCGCATTGCAAGGTGCAATTCTGAAATTTTTTGCTTTTTCCTGCTCCTCTTAGCATGATAAAGAAGATTCAAAGAGAGTGAGATGCCAGCTCCTTTCATTCAGTCAGTAGCTTCAAACATTTCTGGTATATGAATAACATGATGTTTTTCAATGGCAAAAATCAATGAATATTGTAAATGCACAAACAGTAATTTCTCCGCATTGCAAGGTGCAATTCTGAAATTTTTTGCTTTTTCCTGCTCCTCTTAGCATGATAATGAAGATTCAAAGAGAGTGAGATGCCAGCTGCTTTCATTCAGTCAGTAGCTTCAATCATTTCTGGTATATGAATAACATGATGTTTTTCAATGGCAAAAATCAATGAATATTGTAAATGCACAAACAGTAATTTCTCCACATTGTAAGGTGCAATTCTGAAATTTTTTGCTTTTTCCTGCTCCTCTTAGCATGATAAAGAAGATTCAAAGAGAGTGAGATGCCAGCTCCTTCCATTCAGTCAGTAGCTTCAATCATTTCTGGACGTTTTTCAATGGCAAAAATCAATGAATATTGTAAATGCACAAACAGTAATTTCTCCGCATTGCAAGGTGCAATTCTGAAATTTTTTGCTTTTTCCTGCTCCTCTTAGCATGATAAAGAAGATTCAAAGAGAGTGAGATGCCAGCTCCTTTCATTCAGTCAGTAGCTACAAACATTTCTGGTATATGAATAACATGATGTTTTTCAATGGCAAAAATCAATGAATATTGCAAATGCACAAACAGTAATTTCTCCGCATTGCAAGGTGCAATTCTGAAATTTTTTGCTTTTTCCTGCTCCTCTTAGCATGATAAAGAAGATTCAAAGAGAGTGAGATGCCAGCTCCTTTCATTCAGTCAGTAGCTTCAATCATTTCTGGACGTTTTTCAATGGCAAAAATCAATGAATATTGTAAATGCACAAACAGTAATTTCTCCGCATTGCAAGGTGCAATTCTGAAATTTTTTGCTTTTTCCTGCTCCTCTTAGCATGATAAAGAAGATTCAAAGAGAGTGAGATGCCAGCTCCTTTCATTCAGTCAGTAGCTTCAATCATTTCTGGACGTTTTTCAATGGCAAAAATCAATGAATATTGTAAATGCACAAACAGTAATTTCTCCGCATTGCAAGGTGCAATTCTGAAATTTTTTGCTTTTTCCTGCTCCTCTTAGCATGACAAAGAAGATTCAAAGAGAGTAAGATGCCAGCTCCTTTCATTCAGTCAGTAGCTTCAATCATTTCTGCTATATGAATAACATGATGTTTTTCAATGGCAAAAATCAATGAATATTGTAAATGCACAAACAGTAATTTCTCCGCATTGCAAGGTGCAATTCTGAAATTTTTTGCTTTTTCCTGCTCCTCTTAGCATGATAAAGAAGATTCAAAGAGAGTGAGATGCCAGCTCCTTTCATTCAGTCAGTAGCTTCAATCATTTCTGGACGTTTTTCAATGGCAAAAATCAATGAATATTGTAAATGCACAAACAGTAATTTCTCCGCATTGCAAGGTGCAATTCTGAAATTTTTTGCTTTTTCCTGCTCCTCTTAGCATGATAAAGAAGATTCAAAGAGAGTGAGATGCCAGCTCCTTTCATTCAGTCAGTAGCTTCAATCATTTCTGGACGTTTTTCAATGGCAAAAATCAATGAATATTGTAAATGCACAAACAGTAATTTCTCCGCATTGCAAGGTGCAATTCTGAAATTTTTTGCTTTTTCCTGCTCCTCTTAGCATGATAAAGAAGATTCAAAGAGAGTGAGATGCCAGCTCCTTTCATTCAGTCAGTAGCTTCAAACATTTCTGGTATATGAATAATATGATGTTTTTCAATGGCAAAAATCAATGAATATTGTAAAAGCACAAACAGTAATTTCTCCACATTGCAAGGTGCAATTCTGAAATTTTTTGCTTTTTCCTGCTCCTCTTAGCATGATAAAGAAGATTCAAAGAGAGTGAGATGCCAGCTCCTTTCATTCAGTCAGTAGCTTCAATCATTTCTGGACGTTTTTCAATGGCAAAAATCAATGAATATTGTAAATGCACAAACAGTAATTTCTCCGCATTGCAAGGTGCAATTCTGAAATTTTTTGCTTTTTCCTGCTCCTCTTAGCATGATAAAGAAGATTCAAAGAGAGTGAGATGCCAGCTCCTTTCATTCAGTCAGTAGCTTCAATCATTTCTGGTATATGAATAACATGATGTTTTTCAATGGCAAAAATCAATGAATATTGTAAATGCACAAACAGTAATTTCTCCGCATTGCAAGTTGCAATTCTGAAATTTTTTGCTTTTTCCTGCTCCTCTTAGCATGATAAAGAAGATTCAAAGAGAGTGAGATGCCAGCTCCTTTCATTCAGTCAGTAGCTTCAATCATTTCTGGTATATGAATAACATGATGTTTTTCAATGGCAAAAATCAATGAATATTGTAAATGCACAAACAGTAATTTCTCCGCATTGCAAGGTGCAATTCTGAAATTTTTTGCTTTTTCCTGCTCCTCTTAGCATGATAAAGAAGATTCAAAGAGAGTGAGATGCCAGCTCCTTTCATTCAGTCAGTAGCTTCAATCATTTCTGGACGTTTTTCAATGGCAAAAATCAATGAATATTGTAAATGCACAAACAGTAATTTCTCCGCATTGCAAGGTGCAATTCTGAAATTTTTTGCTTTTTCCTGCTCCTCTTAGCATGATAAAGAAGATTCAAAGAGAGTGAGATGCCAGCTCCTTTCATTCAGTCAGTAGCTTCAATCATTTCTGGACGTTTTTCAATGGCAAAAATCAATGAATATTGTAAATGCACAAACAGTAATTTCTCCGCATTGCAAGGTGCAATTCTGAAATTTTTTGCTTTTTCCTGCTCCTCTTAGCATGATAAAGAAGATTCAAAGAGAGTGAGATGCCAGGTCCTTTCATTCAGTCAGTAGCTTCAAACATTTCTGGTATATGAATAATATGATGTTTTTCAATGGCAAAAATCAATGAATATTGTAAAAGCACAAACAGTAATTTCTCCGCATTGCAAGGTGCAATTCTGAAATTTTTTGCTTTTTCCTGCTCCTCTTAGCATGATAAAGAAGATTCAAAGAGAGTGAGATGCCAGCTCCTTTCATTCAGTCAGTAGCTTCAATCATTTCTGGACGTTTTTCAATGGCAAAAATCAATGAATATTGTAAATGCACAAACAGTAATTTCTCCGCATTGCAAGGTGCAATTCTGAAATTTTTTGCTTTTTCCTGCTCCTCTTAGCATGATAAAGAAGATTCAAAGAGAGTGAGATGCCAGCTCCTTTCATTCAGTCAGTAGCTTCAATCATTTCTGGTATATGAATAACATGATGTTTTTCAATGGCAAAAATCAATGAATATTGTAAATGCACAAACAGTAATTTCTCCGCATTGCAAGTTGCAATTCTGAAATTTTTTGCTTTTTCCTGCTCCTCTTAGCATGATAAAGAAGATTCAAAGAGAGTGAGATGCCAGCTCCTTTCATTCAGTCAGTAGCTTCAATCATTTCTGGACGTTTTTCAATGGCAAAAATCAATGAATATTGTAAATGCACAAACAGTAATTTCTCCGCATTGCAAGGTGCAATTCTGAAATTTTTTGCTTTTTCCTGCTCCTCTTAGCATGACAAAGAAGATTCAAAGAGAGTAAGATGCCAGCTCCATTCATTCAGTCAGTAGCTTCAATCATTTCTGGTATATGAATAACATGATGTTTTTCAATGGCAAAAATCAATGAATATTGTAAATGCACAAACAGTAATTTCTCCGCATTGCAAGGTGCAATTCTGAAATTTTTTGCTTTTTCCTGCTCCTCTTAGCATGATAAAGAAGATTCAAAGAGAGTGAGATGCCAGCTCCTTTCATTCAGTCAGTAGCTACAAACATTTCTGGTATATGAATAACATGATGTTTTTCAATGGCAAAAATCAATGAATATTGTAAATGCACAAACAGTAATTTCTCCGCATTGCAAGGTGCAATTCTGAAATTTTTTGCTTTTTCCTGCTCCTCTTAGCATGATAAAGAAGATTCAAAGAGAGTGAGATGCCAGCTCCTTTCATTCAGTCAGTAGCTTCAATCATTTCTGGACGTTTTTCAATGGCAAAAATCAATGAATATTGTAAATGCACAAACAGTAATTTCTCCGCATTGCAAGGTGCAATTCTGAAATTTTTTGCTTTTTCCTGCTCCTCTTAGCATGATAAAGAAGATTCAAAGAGAGTGAGATGCCAGCTCCTTTCATTCAGTCAGTAGCTTCAATCATTTCTGGACGTTTTTCAATGGCAAAAATCAATGAATATTGTAAATGCACAAACAGTAATTTCTCCGCATTGCAAGGTGCAATTCTGAAATTTTTTGCTTTTTCCTGCTCCTCTTAGCATGACAAAGAAGATTCAAAGAGAGTAAGATGCCAGCTCCTTTCATTCAGTCAGTAGCTTCAATCATTTCTGCTATATGAATAACATGATGTTTTTCAATGGCAAAAATCAATGAATATTGTAAATGCACAAACAGTAATTTCTCCGCATTGCAAGGTGCAATTCTGAAATTTTTTGCTTTTTCCTGCTCCTCTTAGCATGATAAAGAAGATTCAAAGAGAGTGAGATGCCAGCTCCTTTCATTCAGTCAGTAGCTTCAATCATTTCTGGACGTTTTTCAATGGCAAAAATCAATGAATATTGTAAATGCACAAACAGTAATTTCTCCGCATTGCAAGGTGCAATTCTGAAATTTTTTGCTTTTTCCTGCTCCTCTTAGCATGATAAAGAAGATTCAAAGAGAGTGAGATGCCAGCTCCTTTCATTCAGTCAGTAGCTTCAATCATTTCTGGACGTTTTTCAATGGCAAAAATCAATGAATATTGTAAATGCACAAACAGTAATTTCTCCGCATTGCAAGGTGCAATTCTGAAATTTTTTGCTTTTTCCTGCTCCTCTTAGCATGATAAAGAAGATTCAAAGAGAGTGAGATGCCAGCTCCTTTCATTCAGTCAGTAGCTTCAAACATTTCTGGTATATGAATAATATGATGTTTTTCAATGGCAAAAATCAATGAATATTGTAAAAGCACAAACAGTAATTTCTCCACATTGCAAGGTGCAATTCTGAAATTTTTTGCTTTTTCCTGCTCCTCTTAGCATGATAAAGAAGATTCAAAGAGAGTGAGATGCCAGCTCCTTTCATTCAGTCAGTAGCTTCAATCATTTCTGGACGTTTTTCAATGGCAAAAATCAATGAATATTGTAAATGCACAAACAGTAATTTCTCCGCATTGCAAGGTGCAATTCTGAAATTTTTTGCTTTTTCCTGCTCCTCTTAGCATGATAAAGAAGATTCAAAGAGAGTGAGATGCCAGCTCCTTTCATTCAGTCAGTAGCTTCAATCATTTCTGGTATATGAATAACATGATGTTTTTCAATGGCAAAAATCAATGAATATTGTAAATGCACAAACAGTAATTTCTCCGCATTGCAAGTTGCAATTCTGAAATTTTTTGCTTTTTCCTGCTCCTCTTAGCATGATAAAGAAGATTCAAAGAGAGTGAGATGCCAGCTCCTTTCATTCAGTCAGTAGCTTCAATCATTTCTGGACGTTTTTCAATGGCAAAAATCAATGAATATTGTAAATGCACAAACAGTAATTTCTCCGCATTGCAAGGTGCAATTCTGAAATTTTTTGCTTTTTCCTGCTCCTCTTAGCATGATAAAGAAGATTCAAAGAGAGTGAGATGCCAGCTCCTTTCATTCAGTCAGTAGCTTCAATCATTTCTGGACGTTTTTCAATGGCAAAAATCAATGAATATTGTAAATGCACAAACAGTAATTTCTCCGCATTGCAAGGTGCAATTCTGAAATTTTTTGCTTTTTCCTGCTCCTCTTAGCATGATAAAGAAGATTCAAAGAGAGTGAGATGCCAGCGCCTTTCATTCAGTCAGTAGCTTCAAACATTTCTGGTATATGAATAACATGATGTTTTTCAATGGCAAAAATCAATGAATATTGTAAAAGCACAAACAGTAATTTCTCCGCATTGCAAGGTGCAATTCTGAAATTTTTTGCTTTTTCCTGCTCCTCTTAGCATGATAAAGAAGATTCAAAGAGAGTGAGATGCCAGCTCCTTTCATTCAGTCAGTAGCTTCAATCATTTCTGGACGTTTTTCAATGGCAAAAATCAATGAATATTGTAAATGCACAAACAGTAATTTCTCCGCATTGCAAGGTGCAATTCTGAAATTTTTTGCTTTTTCCTGCTCCTCTTAGCATGATAAAGAAGATTCAAAGAGAGTGAGATGCCAGCTCCTTTCATTCAGTCAGTAGCTTCAATCATTTCTGGTATATGAATAACATGATGTTTTTCAATGGCAAAAATCAATGAATATTGTAAATGCACAAACAGTAATTTCTCCATATTGCAAGGTGCAATTCTGAAATTTTTTGCTTTTTCCTGCTCCTCTTAGCATGATAAAGAAGATTCAAAGAGAGTGAGATGACAGCTCCTTTCATTCAGTCAGTAGCTTCAATCATTTCTGGACGTTTTTCAATGGCAAAAATCAATGAATATTGTAAATGCACAAACAGTAATTTCTCCGCATTGCAAGGTGCAATTCTGAAATTTTTTGCTTTTTCCTGCTCCTCTTAGCATGATAAAGAAGATTCAAAGAGAGCGAGATGCCAGCTCCTTTCATTCAGTCAGTAGCTTCAATCATTTCTGGTATATGAATAACATGATGTTTTTCAATGGCAAAAATCAATGAATATTGTAAATGCACAAACAGTAATTTCTCCGCATTGCAAGGTGCAATTCTGAAATTTTTTGCTTTTTCCTGCTCCTCTTAGCATGATAAAGAAGATTCAAAGAGAGTGAGATGCCAGCTCCTTTCATTCAGTCAGTAGCTTCAATCATTTCTGGACGTTTTTCAATGGCAAAAATCAATGAATATTGTAAATGCACAAACAGTAATTTCTCCGCATTGCAAGGTGCAATTCTGAAATTTTTTGCTTTTTCCTGCTCCTCTTAGCATGATAAAGAAGATTCAAAGAGAGTGAGATGCCAGCTCCTTTCATTCAGTCAGTAGCTTCAAACATTTCTGGTATATGAATAACATGATGTTTTTCAATGGCAAAAATCAATGAATATTGTAAATGCACAAACAGTAATTTCTCCGCATTGCAAGGTGCAATTCTGAAATTTTTTGCTTTTTCCTGCTCCTCTTAGCATGATAAAGAAGATTCAAAGAGAGTGAGATGCCAGCTCCTTTCATTCAGTCAGTAGCTTCAAACATTTCTGGTATATGAATAACATGATGTTTTTCAATGGCAAAAATCAATGAATATTGTAAATGCACAAAGAGTAATTTCTCCGCATTGCAAGGTGCAATTCTGAAATTTTTTGCTTTTTCCTGCTCCTCTTAGCATGATAAAGAAGATTCAAAGAGAGTGAGATGCCAGCTCCTTTCATTCAGTCAGTAGCTTCAATCATTTCTGGACGTTTTTCAATGGCAAAAATCAATGAATATTGTAAATGCACAAACAGTAATTTCTCCGCATTGCAAGGTGCAATTCTGAAATTTTTTGCTTTTTCCTGCTCCTCTTAGCATGATAAAGAAGATTCAAAGAGAGTGAGATGCCAGCTCCTTTCATTCAGTCAGTAGCTTCAAACATTTCTGGTATATGAATAACATGATGTTTTTCAATGGCAAAAATCAATGAATATTGTAAATGCACAAAGAGTAATTTCTCCGCATTGCAAGGTGCAATTCTGAAATTTTTTGCTTTTTCCTGCTCCTCTTAGCATGATAAAGAAGATTCAAAGAGAGTGAGATGCCAGCTCCTTTCATTCAGTCAGTAGCTTCAATCATTTCTGGACGTTTTTCAATGGCAAAAATCAATGAATATTGTAAATGCACAAACAGTAATTTCTCCGCATTGCAAGGTGCAATTCTGAAATTTTTTGCTTTTTCCTGCTCCTCTTAGCATGATAAAGAAGATTCAAAGAGAGTGAGATGCCAGCTCCTTTCATTCAGTCAGTAGCTTCAATCATTTCTGGACGTTTTTCAATGGCAAAAATCAATGAATATTGTAAATGCACAAACAGTAATTTCTCCGCATTGCAAGGTGCAATTCTGAAATTTTTTGCTTTTTCCTGCTCCTCTTAGCATGATAAAGAAGATTCAAAGAGAGTGAGATGCCAGCTCCTTTCATTCAGTCAGTAGCTACAAACATTTCTGGTATATGAATAACATGATGTTTTTCAATGGCAAATATCAATGAATATTGTAAATGCACAAACAGTAATTTCTCCGCATTGCAAGGTGCAATTCTGAAATTTTTTGCTTTTTCCTGCTCCTCTTAGCATGATAAAGAAGATTCAAAGAGAGTGAGATGCCAGCTCCTTTCATTCAGTCAGTAGCTTCAATCATTTCTGGACGTTTTTCAATGGCAAAAATCAATGAATATTGTAAATGCACAAACAGTAATTTCTCCGCATTGCAAGGTGCAATTCTGAAATTTTTTGCTTTTTCCTGCTCCTCTTAGCATGATAAAGAAGATTCAAAGAGAGTGAGATGCCAGCTCCTTTCATTCAGTCAGTAGCTTCAATCATTTCTGGACGTTTTTCAATGGCAAAAATCAATGAATATTGTAAATGCACAAACAGTAATTTCTCCGCATTGCAAGGTGCAATTCTGAAATTTTTTGCTTTTTCCTGCTCCTCTTAGCATGACAAAGAAGATTCAAAGAGAGTAAGATGCCAGCTCCTTTCATTCAGTCAGTAGCTTCAATCATTTCTGGTATATGAATAACATGATGTTTTTCAATGGCAAAAATCAATGAATATTGTAAATGCACAAACAGTAATTTCTCCGCATTGCAAGGTGCAATTCTGAAATTTTTTGCTTTTTCCTGCTCCTCTTAGCATGATAAAGAAGATTCAAAGAGAGTGAGATGCCAGCTCCTTTCATTCAGTCAGTAGCTTCAATCATTTCTGGACGTTTTTCAATGGCAAAAATCAATGAATATTGTAAATGAACAAACAGTAATTTCTCCGCATTGCAAGGTGCAATTCTGAAATTTTTTGCTTTTTCCTGCTCCTCTTAGCATGATAAAGAAGATTCAAAGAGAGTGAGATGCCAGCTCCTTTCATTCAGTCAGTAGCTTCAATCATTTCTGGACGTTTTTCAATGGCAAAAATCAATTAATATTGTAAATGCACAAACAGTAATTTCTCCGCATTGCAAGGTGCAATTCTGAAATTTTTTGCTTTTTCCTGCTCCTCTTAGCATGATAAAGAAGATTCAAAGAGAGTGAGATGCCAGCTCCTTTCATTCAGTCAGTAGCTACAAACATTTCTGGTATATGAATAACATGATGTTTTTCAATGGCAAAAATCAATGAATATTGTAAAAGCACAAACAGTAATTTCTCCGCATTGCAAGGTGCAATTCTGAAATTTTTTGCTTTTTCCTGCTCCTCTTAGCATGATAAAGAAGATTCAAAGAGAGTGAGATGCCAGCTCCTTTCATTCAGTCAGTAGCTTCAATCATTTCTGGACGTTTTTCAATGGCAAAAATCAATGAATATTGTAAATGCACAAACAGTAATTTCTCCGCATTGCAAGGTGCAATTCTGAAATTTTTTGCTTTTTCCTGCTCCTCTTAGCATGATAAAGAAGATTCAAAGAGAGTGAGATGCCAGCTCCTTTCATTCAGTCAGTAGCTTCAATCATTTCTGGTATATGAATAACATGATGTTTTTCAATGGCAAAAATCAATGAATATTGTAAATGCACAAACAGTAATTTCTCCGCATTGCAAGTTGCAATTCTGAAATTTTTTGCTTTTTCCTGCTCCTCTTAGCATGATAAAGAAGATTCAAAGAGAGTGAGATGCCAGCTCCTTTCATTCAGTCAGTAGCTTCAATCTCTTCTGGACGTTTTTCAATGACAAAAATCAATGAATATTGTAAATGCACAAACAGTAATTTCTCCGCATTGCAAGGTGCAATTCTGAAATTTTTTGCTTTTTCCTGCTCCTCTTAGCATGATAAAGAAGATTCAAAGAGAGCGAGATGCCAGCTCCTTTCATTCAGTCAGTTGCTTCAATCATTTCTGGACGTTTTTCAATGGCAAAAATCAATGAATATTGTAAATGCACAAACAGTAATTTCTCCGCATTGCAAGGTGCAATTCTGAAATTTTTTGCTTTTTCCTGCTCCTCTTAGCATGATAAAGAAGATTCAAAGAGAGTGAGATGCCAGCTCCTTTCATTCAGTCAGTAGCTTCAATCATTTCTGGATGTTTTTCAATGGCAAAAATCAATGAATATTGTAAATGCACAAACAGTAATTTCTCCGCATTGCAAGGTGCAATTCTGAAATTTCTTGCATTTTACTGCTCCTCTTAGCATGATAAAGAAGATTCAAAGAGAGTGAGATGCCAGCTCCTTTCATTCAGTCAGTAGCTTCAATCATTTCTGGTATATGAATAACATGATGTTTTTCAATGGCAAAAATCAATGAATATTGTAAATGCACAAACAGTAATTTCTCCGCATTGCAAGGTGCAATTCTGAAATTTTTTGCTTTTTCCTGCTCCTCTTAGCATGATAAAGAAGATTCAAAGAGAGTGAGATGCCAGCTCCTTTCATTCAGTCAGTAGCTTCAATCATTTCTGGACGTTTTTCAATGGCAAAAATCAATGAATATTGTAAATGAACAAACAGTAATTTCTCCGCATTGCAAGGTGCAATTCTGAAATTTTTTGCTTTTTCCTGCTCCTCTTAGCATGATAAAGAAGATTCAAAGAGAGTGAGATGCCAGCTCCTTTCATTCAGTCAGTAGCTTCAATCATTTCTGGACGTTTTTCAATGGCAAAAATCAATTAATATTGTAAATGCACAAACAGTAATTTCTCCGCATTGCAAGGTGCAATTCTGAAATTTTTTGCTTTTTCCTGCTCCTCTTAGCATGATAAAGAAGATTCAAAGAGAGTGAGATGCCAGCTCCTTTCATTCAGTCAGTAGCTACAAACATTTCTGGTATATGAATAACATGATGTTTTTCAATGGCAAAAATCAATGAATATTGTAAAAGCACAAACAGTAATTTCTCCGCATTGCAAGGTGCAATTCTGAAATTTTTTGCTTTTTCCTGCTCCTCTTAGCATGATAAAGAAGATTCAAAGAGAGTGAGATGCCAGCTCCTTTCATTCAGTCAGTAGCTTCAATCATTTCTGGACGTTTTTCAATGGCAAAAATCAATGAATATTGTAAATGCACAAACAGTAATTTCTCCGCATTGCAAGGTGCAATTCTGAAATTTTTTGCTTTTTCCTGCTCCTCTTAGCATGATAAAGAAGATTCAAAGAGAGTGAGATGCCAGCTCCTTTCATTCAGTCAGTAGCTTCAATCATTTCTGGTATATGAATAACATGATGTTTTTCAATGGCAAAAATCAATGAATATTGTAAATGCACAAACAGTAATTTCTCCGCATTGCAAGTTGCAATTCTGAAATTTTTTGCTTTTTCCTGCTCCTCTTAGCATGATAAAGAAGATTCAAAGAGAGTGAGATGCCAGCTCCTTTCATTCAGTCAGTAGCTTCAATCATTTCTGGACGTTTTTCAATGGCAAAAATCAATGAATATTGTAAATGCACAAACAGTAATTTCTCCGCATTGCAAGGTGCAATTCTGAAATTTTTTGCTTTTTCCTGCTCCTCTTAGCATGATAAAGAAGATTCAAAGAGAGTGAGATGCCAGCTCCTTTCATTCAGTCAGTAGCTTCAATCATTTCTGGACGTTTTTCAATGGCAAAAATCAATGAATATTGTAAATGCACAAACAGTAATTTCTCCGCATTGCAAGGTGCAATTCTGAAATTTTTTGCTTTTTCCTGCTCCTCTTAGCATGATAAAGAAGATTCAAAGAGAGTGAGATGCCAGCTCCTTTCATTCAGTCAGTAGCTTCAAACATTTCTGGTATATGAATAACATGATGTTTTTCAATGGCAAAAATCAATGAATATTGTAAAAGCACAAACAGTAATTTCTCCGCATTGCAAGGTGCAATTCTGAAATTTTTTGCTTTTTCCTGCTCCTCTTAGCATGATAAAGAAGATTCAAAGAGAGTGAGATGCCAGCTCCTTTCATTCAGTCAGTAGCTTCAATCATTTCTGGACGTTTTTCAATGGCAAAAATCAATGAATATTGTAAATGCACAAACAGTAATTTCTCCGCATTGCAAGGTGCAATTCTGAAATTTTTTGCTTTTTCCTGCTCCTCTTAGCATGATAAAGAAGATTCAAAGAGAGTGAGATGCCAGCTCCTTTCATTCAGTCAGTAGCTTCAATCATTTCTGGTATATGAATAACATGATGTTTTTCAATGGCAAAAATCAATGAATATTGTAAATGCACAAACAGTAATTTCTCCACATTGCAAGGTGCAATTCTGAAATTTTTTGCTTTTTCCTGCTCCTCTTAGCATGATAAAGAAGATTCAAAGAGAGTGAGATGCCAGCTCCTTTCATTCAGTCAGTAGCTTCAATCATTTCTGGACGTTTTTCAATGGCAAAAATCAATGAATATTGTAAATGCACAAACAGTAATTTCTCCGCATTGCAAGGTGCAATTCTGAAATTTTTTGCTTTTTCCTGCTCCTCTTAGCATGATAAAGAAGATTCAAAGAGAGCGAGATGCCAGCTCCTTTAATTCAGTCAGTAGCTTCAATCATTTCTGGTATATGAATAACATGATGTTTTTCAATGGCAAAAATCAATGAATATTGTAAATGCACAAACAGTAATTTCTCCGCAGTGCAAGGTGCAATTCTGAAATTTTTTTCTTTTTCCTGCTCCTCTTAGCATGATAAAGAAGATTCAAAGAGAGTGAGATGCCAGCTCCTTTCATTCAGTCAGTAGCTTCAATCATTTCTGGACGTTTTTCAATGGCAAAAATCAATGAATATTGTAAATGCACAAACAGTAATTTCTCCGCATTGCAAGGTGCAATTCTGAAATTTTTTGCTTTTTCCTGCTCCTCTTAGCATGATAAAGAAGATTCAAAGAGAGTGAGATGCCAGCTCCTTTCATTCAGTCAGTAGCTTCAATCATTTCTGGACGTTTTTCAATGGCAAAAATCAATGAATATTGTAAATGCACAAACAGTAATTTCTCCGCATTGCAAGGTGCAATTCTGAAATTTTTTGCTTTTTCCTGCTCCTCTTAGCATGATAAAGAAGATTCAAAGAGAGTGAGATGCCAGCTCCTTTCATTCAGTCAGTAGCTTCAGTCATTTCTGGACGTTTTTCAATGCAAAAATCAATGAATATTGTAAATGCACAAACAGTAATTTCTCCGCATTGCAAGGTGCAATTCTGAAATTTTTTGCTTTTTCCTGCTCCTCTTAGCATGATAAAGAAGATTCAAAGAGAGTGAGATGCCAGCTCCTTTCATTCAGTCAGTAGCTTCAATCATTTCTGGACGTTTTTCAATGGCAAAAATCAATGAATATTGTAAATGCACAAACAGTAATTTCTCCGCATTGCAAGGTGCAATTCTGAAATTTTTTGCTTTTTCCTGCTCCTCTTAGCATGATAAAGAAGATTCAAAGAGAGTGAGATGCCAGCTCCTTTCATTCAGTCAGTAGCTTCAAACATTTCTGGTATATGAATAACATGATGTTTTTCAATGGCAAAAATCAATGAATATTGTAAAAGCACAAACAGTAATTTCTCCGCATTGCAAGGTGCAATTCTGAAATTTTTTGCTTTTTCCTGCTCCTCTTAGCATGATAAAGAAGATTCAAAGAGAGTGAGATGCCAGCTCCTTTCATTCAGTCAGTAGCTTCAATCATTTCTGAACGTTTTTCAATGGCAAAAATCAATGAATATTGTAAATGCACAAACAGTAATTTCTCCGCATTGCAAGGTGCAATTCTGAAATTTTTTGCTTTTTCCTGCTCCTCTTAGCATGATAAAGAAGATTCAAAGAGAGTGAGATGCCAGCTCCTTTCATTCAGTCAGTAGCTTCAATCATTTCTGGTATATGAATAACATGATGTTTTTCAATGGCAAAAATCAATGAATATTGTAAATGCACAAACAGTAATTTCTCCACATTGCAAGGTGCAATTCTGAAATTTTTTGCTTTTTCCTGCTCCTCTTAGCATGATAAAGAAGATTCAAAGAGAGTGAGATGCCAGCTCCTTTCATTCAGTCAGTAGCTTCAATCTCTTCTGGACGTTTTTCAATGGCAAAAATCAATGAATATTGTAAATGCACAAACAGTAATTTCTCCGCATTGCAAGGTGCAATTCTGAAATTTTTTGCTTTTTCCTGCTCCTCTTAGCATGATAAAGAAGATACAAAGAGAGCGAGATGCCAGCTCCTTTCATTCAGTCAGTTGCTTCAATCATTTCTGGACGTTTTTCAATGGCAAAAATCAATGAATATTGTAAATGCACAAACAGTAATTTCTCCGCATTGCAAGGTGCAATTCTGAAATTTTTTGCTTTTTCCTGCTCCTCTTAGCATGATAAAGAAGATTCAAAGAGAGTGAGATGCCAGCTCCTTTCATTCAGTCAGTAGCTTCAATCATTTCTGGATGTTTTTCAATGGCAAAAATCAATGAATATTGTAAATGCACAAACAGTAATTTCTCCGCATTGCAAGGTGCAATTCTGAAATTTCTTGCATTTTACTGCTCCTCTTAGCATGATAAAGAAGATTCAAAGAGAGTGAGATGCCAGCTCCTTTCATTCAGTCAGTAGCTTCAATCATTTCTGGTATATGAATAACATGATGTTTTTCAATGGCAAAAATCAATGAATATTGTAAATGCACAAACAGTAATTTCTCCGCATTGCAAGGTGCAATTCTGAAATTTTTTGCTTTTTCCTGCTCCTCTTAGCATGATAAAGAAGATTCAAAGAGAGTGAGATGCCAGCTCCTTTCATTCAGTCAGTAGCTTCAATCATTTCTGGACGTTTTTCAATGGCAAAAATCAATGAATATTGTAAATGAACAAACAGTAATTTCTCCGCATTGCAAGGTGCAATTCTGAAATTTTTTGCTTTTTCCTGCTCCTCTTAGCATGATAAAGAAGATTCAAAGAGAGTGAGATGCCAGCTCCTTTCATTCAGTCAGTAGCTTCAATCATTTCTGGACGTTTTTCAATGGCAAAAATCAATTAATATTGTAAATGCACAAACAGTAATTTCTCCGCATTGCAAGGTGCAATTCTGAAATTTTTTGCTTTTTCCTGCTCCTCTTAGCATGATAAAGAAGATTCAAAGAGAGTGAGATGCCAGCTCCTTTCATTCAGTCAGTAGCTACAAACATTTCTGGTATATGAATAACATGATGTTTTTCAATGGCAAAAATCAATGAATATTGTAAAAGCACAAACAGTAATTTCTCCGCATTGCAAGGTGCAATTCTGAAATTTTTTGCTTTTTCCTGCTCCTCTTAGCATGATAAAGAAGATTCAAAGAGAGTGAGATGCCAGCTCCTTTCATTCAGTCAGTAGCTTCAATCATTTCTGGACGTTTTTCAATGGCAAAAATCAATGAATATTGTAAATGCACAAACAGTAATTTCTCCGCATTGCAAGGTGCAATTCTGAAATTTTTTGCTTTTTCCTGCTCCTCTTAGCATGATAAAGAAGATTCAAAGAGAGTGAGATGCCAGCTCCTTTCATTCAGTCAGTAGCTTCAATCATTTCTGGTATATGAATAACATGATGTTTTTCAATGGCAAAAATCAATGAATATTGTAAATGCACAAACAGTAATTTCTCCGCATTGCAAGTTGCAATTCTGAAATTTTTTGCTTTTTCCTGCTCCTCTTAGCATGATAAAGAAGATTCAAAGAGAGTGAGATGCCAGCTCCTTTCATTCAGTCAGTAGCTTCAATCATTTCTGGACGTTTTTCAATGGCAAAAATCAATGAATATTGTAAATGCACAAACAGTAATTTCTCCGCATTGCAAGGTGCAATTCTGAAATTTTTTGCTTTTTCCTGCTCCTCTTAGCATGATAAAGAAGATTCAAAGAGAGTGAGATGCCAGCTCCTTTCATTCAGTCAGTAGCTTCAATCATTTCTGGACGTTTTTCAATGGCAAAAATCAATGAATATTGTAAATGCACAAACAGTAATTTCTCCGCATTGCAAGGTGCAATTCTGAAATTTTTTGCTTTTTCCTGCTCCTCTTAGCATGATAAAGAAGATTCAAAGAGAGTGAGATGCCAGCTCCTTTCATTCAGTCAGTAGCTTCAAACATTTCTGGTATATGAATAACATGATGTTTTTCAATGGCAAAAATCAATGAATATTGTAAAAGCACAAACAGTAATTTCTCCGCATTGCAAGGTGCAATTCTGAAATTTTTTGCTTTTTCCTGCTCCTCTTAGCATGATAAAGAAGATTCAAAGAGAGTGAGATGCCAGCTCCTTTCATTCAGTCAGTAGCTTCAATCATTTCTGGACGTTTTTCAATGGCAAAAATCAATGAATATTGTAAATGCACAAACAGTAATTTCTCCGCATTGCAAGGTGCAATTCTGAAATTTTTTGCTTTTTCCTGCTCCTCTTAGCATGATAAAGAAGATTCAAAGAGAGTGAGATGCCAGCTCCTTTCATTCAGTCAGTAGCTCCAATCATTTCTGGTATATGAATAACATGATGTTTTTCAATGGCAAAAATCAATGAATATTGTAAATGCACAAACAGTAATTTCTCCACATTGCAAGATGCAATTCTGAAATTTTTTGCTTTTTCCTGCTCCTCTTAGCATGATAAAGAAGATTCAAAGAGAGTGAGATGCCAGCTCCTTTCATTCAGTCAGTAGCTTCAATCATTTCTGGACGTTTTTCAATGGCAAAAATCAATGAATATTGTAAATGCACAAACAGTAATTTCTCCGCATTGCAAGGTGCAATTCTGAAATTTTTTGCTTTTTCCTGCTCCTCTTAGCATGATAAAGAAGATTCAAAGAGAGCGAGATGCCAGCTCCTTTAATTCAGTCAGTAGCTTCAATCATTTCTGGTATATGAATAACATGATGTTTTTCAATGGCAAAAATCAATGAATATTGTAAATGCACAAACAGTAATTTCTCCGCAGTGCAAGGTGCAATTCTGAAATTTTTTTCTTTTTCCTGCTCCTCTTAGCATGATAAAGAAGATTCAAAGAGAGTGAGATGCCAGCTCCTTTCATTCAGTCAGTAGCTTCAATCATTTCTGGACGTTTTTCAATGGCAAAAATCAATGAATATTGTAAATGCACAAACAGTAATTTCTCCGCATTGCAAGGTGCAATTCTGAAATTTTTTGCTTTTTCCTGCTCCTCTTAGCATGATAAAGAAGATTCAAAGAGAGTGAGATGCCAGCTCCTTTCATTCAGTCAGTAGCTTCAATCATTTCTGGACGTTTTTCAATGGCAAAAATCAATGAATATTGTAAATGCACAAACAGTAATTTCTCCGCATTGCAAGGTGCAATTCTGAAATTTTTTGCTTTTTCCTGCTCCTCTTAGCATGATAAAGAAGATTCAAAGAGAGTGAGATGCCAGCTCCTTTCATTCAGTCAGTAGCTTCAATCATTTCTGGTATATGAATAACATGATGTTTTTCAATGGCAAAAATCAATGAATATTGTAAATGCACAAACAGTAATTTCTCCGCATTGCAAGGTGCAATTCTGAAATTTTTTGCTTTTTCCTGCTCCTCTTAGCATGATAAAGAAGATTCAAAGAGAGTGAGATGCCAGCTCCTTTCATTCAGTCAGCAGCTTCAATCATTTCTGGACATTTTTCAATGGCAAAAATCAATGAATATTGTAAATGCACAAACAGTAATTTCTCCGCATTGCAAGGTGCAATTCTGAAATTTTTTGCTTTTTCCTGCTCCTCTTAGCATGATAAAGAAGATTCAAAGAGAGTGAGATGCCAGCTCCTTTCATTCAGTCAGTAGCTTCAAACATTTCTGGTATATGAATAACATGATGTTTTTCAATGGCAAAAATCAATGAATATTGTAAAAGCACAAACAGTAATTTCTCCGCATTGCAAGGTGCAATTCTGAAATTTTTTGCTTTTTCCTGCTCCTCTTAGCATGATAAAGAAGATTCAAAGAGAGTGAGATGCCAGCTCCTTTCATTCAGTCAGTAGCTTCAATCATTTCTGGACGTTTTTCAATGGCAAAAATCAATGAATATTGTAAATGCACAAACAGTAATTTCTCCGCATTGCAAGGTGCAATTCTGAAATTTTTTGCTTTCTCCTGCTCCTCTTAGCATGATAAAGAAGATTCAAAGAGAGTGAGATGCCAGCTCCTTTCATTCAGTCAGTAGCTTCAATCATTTCTGGTATATGAATAACATGATGTTTTTCAATGGCAAAAATCAATGAATATTGTAAATGCACAAACAGTAATTTCTCCGCATTGCAAGTTGCAATTCTGAAATTTTTTGCTTTTTCCTGCTCCTCTTAGCATGATAAAGAAGATTCAAAGAGAGTGAGATGCCAGCTCCTTTCATTCAGTCAGTAGCTTCAATTATTTCTGGACGTTTTTCAATGGCAAAAATCAATGAATATTGTAAATGCACAAACAGTAATTTCTCCGCATTGCAAGGTGCAATTCTGAAATTTTTTGCTTTTTCCTGCTCCTCTTAGCATGATAAAGAAGATTCAAAGAGAGTGAGATGCCAGCTCCTTTCATTCAGTCAGTTGCTTCAATCATTTCTGGACGTTTTTCAATGGCAAAAATCAATGAATATTGTAAATGCACAAACAGTAATTTCTCCGCATTGCAAGGTGCAATTCTGAAATTTTTTGCTTTTTCCTGCTCCTCTTAGCATGATAAAGAAGATTCAAAGAGAGTGAGATGCCAGCTCCTTTCATTCAGTCAGTAGCTTCAATCATTTCTGGATGTTTTTCAATGGCAAAAATCAATGAATATTGTAAATGCACAAACAGTAATTTCTCCGCATTGCAAGGTGCAATTCTGAAATTTCTTGCATTTTACTGCTCCTCTTAGCATGATAAAGAAGATTCAAAGAGAGTGAGATGCCAGCTCCTTTCATTCAGTCAGTAGCTTCAATCATTTCTGGACGTTTTTCAATGGCAAAAATCAATGAATATTGTAAATGCACAAACAGTAATTTCTCCGCATTGCAAGGTGCAATTCTGAAATTTTTTGCTTTTTCCTGCTCCTCTTAGCATGATAAAGAAGATTCAAAGAGAGTGAGATGCCAGCTCCTTTCATTCAGTCAGTAGCTTCAAACATTTCTGGTATATGAATAACATGATGTTTTTCAATGGCAAAAATCAATGAATATTGTAAATGCACAAACAGTAATTTCTCCGCATTGCAAGGTGCAATTCTGAAATTTTTTGCTTTTTCCTGCTCCTCTTAGCATGATAAAGAAGATTCAAAGAGAGTGAGATGCCAGCTCCTTTCATTCAGTCAGTAGCTTCAATCATTTCTGGACGTTTTTCAATGGCAAAAATCAATGAATATTGTAAATGCACAAACAGTAATTTCTCCGCATTGCAAGGTGCAATTCTGAAATTTTTTGCTTTTTCCTGCTCCTCTTAGCATGATAAAGAAGATTCAAAGAGAGTGAGATGCCAGCTTCTTTCATTCAGTCAGTAGCTTCAAACATTTCTGGGATATGAATAACATGATGTTTTTCAATGGCAAAAATTAATGAATATTGTAAATGCACAAACAGTAATTTCTCCGCATTGCAAGGTGCAATTCTGAAATTTTTTGCTTTTTCCTGCTCCTCTTAGCATGATAAAGAAGATTCAAAGAGAGTGAGATGCCAGCTCCTTTCATTCAGTCAGTAGCTTCAATCATTTCTGGACGTTTTTCAATGGCAAAAATCAATGAATATTGTAAATGCACAAACAGTAATTTCTCCGCATTGCAAGGTGCAATTCTGAAATTTTTTGCTTTTTCCTGCTCCTCTTAGCATGATAAAGAAGATTCAAAGAGAGTGAGATGCCAGCTCCTTTCATTCAGTCAGTAGCTTCAATCATTTCTGGACGTTTTTCAATGGCAAAAATCAATGAATATTGTAAATGCACAAACAGTAATTTCTCCGCATTGCAAGGTGCAATTCTGAAATTTTTTGCTTTTTCCTGCTCCTCTTAGCATGATAAAGAAGATTCAAAGAGAGTGAGATGCCAGCTCCTTTCATTCAGTCAGTAGCTTCAATCATTTCTGGTATATGAATAACATGATGTTTTTCAATGGCAAAAATCAATGAATATTGTAAATGCACAAACAGTAATTTCTCCGCATTGCAAGTTGCAATTCTGAAATTTTTTGCTTTTTCCTGCTCCTCTTAGCATGATAAAGAAGATTCAAAGAGAGTGAGATGCCAGCTCCTTTCATTCAGTCAGTAGCTTCAATCATTTCTGGACATTTTTCAATGGCAAAAATCAATGAATATTGTAAATGCACAAACAGTAATTTCTCCGCATTGCAAGGTGCAATTCTGAAATTTTTTGCTTTTTCCTGCTCCTCTTAGCATGATAAAGAAGATTCAAAGAGAGTGAGATGCCAGCTCCTTTCATTCAGTCAGTAGCTTCAATCATTTCTGGACGTTTTTCAATGGCAAAAATCAATGAATATTGTAAATGCACAAACAGTAATTTCTCCGCATTGCAAGGTGCAATTCTGAAATTTTTTGCTTTTTCCTGCTCCTCTTAGCATGATAAAGAAGATTCAAAGAGAGTGAGATGCCAGCTCCTTTCATTCAGTCAGTAGCTTCAAACATTTCTGGTATATGAATAACATGATGTTTTTCAATGGCAAAAATCAATGAATATTGTAAAAGCACAAACAGTAATTTCTCCGCATTGCAAGGTGCAATTCTGAAATTTTTTGCTTTTTCCTGCTCCTCTTAGCATGATAAAGAAGATTCAAAGAGAGTGAGATGCCAGCTCCTTTCATTCAGTCAGTAGCTTCAATCATTTCTGAACGTTTTTCAATGGCAAAAATCAATGAATATTGTAAATGCACAAACAGTAATTTCTCCGCATTGCAAGGTGCAATTCTGAAATTTTTTGCTTTTTCCTGCTCCTCTTAGCATGATAAAGAAGATTCAAAGAGAGTGAGATGCCAGCTCCTTTCATTCAGTCAGTAGCTTCAATCATTTCTGGTATATGAATAACATGATGTTTTTCAATGGCAAAAATCAATGAATATTGTAAATGCACAAACAGTAATTTCTCCACATTGCAAGGTGCAATTCTGAAATTTTTTGCTTTTTCCTGCTCCTCTTAGCATGATAAAGAAGATTCAAAGAGAGTGAGATGCCAGCTCCTTTCATTCAGTCAGTAGCTTCAATCTCTTCTGGACGTTTTTCAATGGCAAAAATCAATGAATATTGTAAATGCACAAACAGTAATTTCTCCGCATTGCAAGGTGCAATTCTGAAATTTTTTGCTTTTTCCTGCTCCTCTTAGCATGATAAAGAAGATTCAAAGAGAGCGAGATGCCAGCTCCTTTCATTCAGTCAGTTGCTTCAATCATTTCTGGACGTTTTTCAATGGCAAAAATCAATGAATATTGTAAATGCACAAACAGTAATTTCTCCGCATTGCAAGGTGCAATTCTGAAATTTTTTGCTTTTTCCTGCTCCTCTTAGCATGATAAAGAAGATTCAAAGAGAGTGAGATGCCAGCTCCTTTCATTCAGTCAGTAGCTTCAAACATTTCTGGTATATGAATAACATGATGTTTTTCAATGGCAAAAATCAATGAATATTGTAAATGCACAAACAGTAATTTCTCCGCATTGCAAGGTGCAATTCTGAAATTTTTTGCTTTTTCCTGCTCCTCTTAGCATGATAAAGAAGATTCAAAGAGAGTGAGATGCCAGCTCCTTTCATTCAGTCAGTAGCTTCAATCATTTCTGGACGTTTTTCAATGGCAAAAATCAATGAATATTGTAAATGCACAAACAGTAATTTCTCCGCATTGCAAGGTGCAATTCTGAAATTTTTTGCTTTTTCCTGCTCCTCTTAGCATGATAAAGAAGATTCAAAGAGAGTGAGATGCCAGCTTCTTTCATTCAGTCAGTAGCTTCAAACATTTCTGGGATATGAATAACATGATGTTTTTCAATGGCAAAAATTAATGAATATTGTAAATGCACAAACAGTAATTTCTCCGCATTGCAAGGTGCAATTCTGAAATTTTTTGCTTTTTCCTGCTCCTCTTAGCATGATAAAGAAGATTCAAAGAGAGTGAGATGCCAGCTCCTTTCATTCAGTCAGTAGCTTCAATCATTTCTGGACGTTTTTCAATGGCAAAAATCAATGAATATTGTAAATGCACAAACAGTAATTTCTCCGCATTGCAAGGTGCAATTCTGAAATTTTTTGCTTTTTCCTGCTCCTCTTAGCATGATAAAGAAGATTCAAAGAGAGTGAGATGCCAGCTCCTTTCATTCAGTCAGTAGCTTCAATCATTTCTGGACGTTTTTCAATGGCAAAAATCAATGAATATTGTAAATGCACAAACAGTAATTTCTCCGCATTGCAAGGTGCAATTCTGAAATTTTTTGCTTTTTCCTGCTCCTCTTAGCATGATAAAGAAGATTCAAAGAGAGTGAGATGCCAGCTCCTTTCATTCAGTCAGTAGCTTCAATCATTTCTGGTATATGAATAACATGATGTTTTTCAATGGCAAAAATCAATGAATATTGTAAATGCACAAACAGTAATTTCTCCGCATTGCAAGGTGCAATTCTGAAATTTTTTGCTTTTTCCTGCTCCTCTTAGCATGATAAAGAAGATTCAAAGAGAGTGAGATGCCAGCTCCTTTCATTCAGTCAGTAGCTTCAATCATTTCTGGACGTTTTTCAATGGCAAAAATCAATGAATATTGTAAATGCACAAACAGTAATTTCTCCGCATTGCAAGGTGCAATTCTGAAATTTTTTGCTTTTTCCTGCTCCTCTTAGCATGATAAAGAAGATTCAAAGAGAGTGAGATGCCAGCTCCTTTCATTCAGTCAGTAGCTTCAAACATTTCTGGTATATGAATAACATGATGTTTTTCAATGGCAAAAATCAATGAATATTGTAAAAGCACAAACAGTAATTTCTCCGCATTGCAAGGTGCAATTCTGAAATTTTTTGCTTTTTCCTGCTCCTCTTAGCATGATAAAGAAGATTCAAAGAGAGTGAGATGCCAGCTCCTTTCATTCAGTCAGTAGCTTCAATCATTTCTGAACGTTTTTCAATGGCAAAAATCAATGAATATTGTAAATGCACAAACAGTAATTTCTCCGCATTGCAAGGTGCAATTCTGAAATTTTTTGCTTTTTCCTGCTCCTCTTAGCATGATAAAGAAGATTCAAAGAGAGTGAGATGCCAGCTCCTTTCATTCAGTCAGTAGCTTCAATCATTTCTGGTATATGAATAACATGATGTTTTTCAATGGCAAAAATCAATGAATATTGTAAATGCACAAACAGTAATTTCTCCACATTGCAAGGTGCAATTCTGAAATTTTTTGCTTTTTCCTGCTCCTCTTAGCATGATAAAGAAGATTCAAAGAGAGTGAGATGCCAGCTCCTTTCATTCAGTCAGTAGCTTCAATCTCTTCTGGACGTTTTTCAATGGCAAAAATCAATGAATATTGTAAATGCACAAACAGTAATTTCTCCGCATTGCAAGGTGCAATTCTGAAATTTTTTGCTTTTTCCTGCTCCTCTTAGCATGATAAAGAAGATTCAAAGAGAGCGAGATGCCAGCTCCTTTCATTCAGTCAGTAGCTTCAATCATTTCTGGTATATGAATAACATGATGGTTTTCAATGGCAAAAATCAATGAATATTGTAAATGCACAAACAGTAATTTCTCCGCATTGCAAGGTGCAATTCTGAAATTTTTTGCTTTTTCCTGCTCCTCTTAGCATGATAAAGAAGATTCAAAGAGAGTGAGATGCCAGCTCCTTTCATTCAGTCAGTAGCTTCAATCATTTCTGGACGTTTTTCAATGGCAAAAATCAATGAATATTGTAAATGCACAAACAGTAATTTCTCCGCATTGCAAGGTGCAATTCTGAAATTTTTTGCTTTTTCCTGCTCCTCTTAGCATGATAAAGAAGATTCAAAGAGAGTGAGATGCCAGCTCCTTTCATTCAGTCAGTAGCTTCAAACATTTCTGGTATATGAATAACATGATGTTTTTCAATGGCAAAAATCAATGAATATTGTAAATGCACAAACAGTAATTTCTCCGCATTGCAAGGTGCAATTCTGAAATTTTTTGCTTTTGCCTGCTCCTCTTAGCATGATAAAGAAGATTCAAAGAGAGTGAGATGCCAGCTCCTTTCATTCAGTCAGTAGCTTCAATCATTTCTGGACGTTTTTCAATGGCAAAAATCAATGAATATTGTAAATGCACAAACAGTAATTTCTCCGCATTGCAAGGTGCAATTCTGAAATTTTTTGCTTTTTCCTGCTCCTCTTAGCATGATAAAGAAGATTCAAAGAGAGTGAGATGCCAGCTCCTTTCATTCAGTCAGTAGCTTCAATCATTTCTGGACGTTTTTCAATGGCAAAAATCAATGAATATTGTAAATGCACAAACAGTAATTTCTCCGCATTGCAAGGTGCAATTCTGAAATTTTTTGCTTTTTCCTGCTCCTCTTAGCATGATAAAGAAGATTCAAAGAGAGTGAGATGCCAGCTCCTTTCATTCAGTCAGTAGCTTCAATCATTTCTGGTATATGAATAACATGATGTTTTTCAATGGCAAAAATCAATGAATATTGTAAATGCACAAACAGTAATTTCTCCGCATTGCAAGTTGCAATTCTGAAATTTTTTGCTTTTTCCTGCTCCTCTTAGCATGATAAAGAAGATTCAAAGAGAGTGAGATGCCAGCTCCTTTCATTCAGTCAGTAGCTTCAATCATTTCTGGACGTTTTTCAATGGCAAAAATCAATGAATATTGTAAATGCACAAACAGTAATTTCTCCGCATTGCAAGGTGCAATTCTGAAATTTTTTGCTTTTTCCTGCTCCTCTTAGCATGATAAAGAAGATTCAAAGAGAGTGAGATGCCAGCTCCTTTCATTCAGTCAGTAGCTTCAATCATTTCTGGACGTTTTTCAATGGCAAAAATCAATGAATATTGTAAATGCACAAACAGTAATTTCTCCGCATTGCAAGGTGCAATTCTGAAATTTTTTGCTTTTTCCTGCTCCTCTTAGCATGATAAAGAAGATTCAAAGAGAGTGAGATGCCAGCTCCTTTCATTCAGTCAGTAGCTTCAAACATTTCTGGTATATGAATAACATGATGTTTTTCAATGGCAAAAATCAATGAATATTGTAAAAGCACAAACAGTAATTTCTCCGCATTGCAAGGTGCAATTCTGAAATTTTTTGCTTTTTCCTGCTCCTCTTAGCATGATAAAGAAGATTCAAAGAGAGTGAGATGCCAGCTCCTTTCATTCAGTCAGTAGCTTCAATCATTTCTGGACGTTTTTCAATGGCAAAAATCAATGAATATTGCAAATGCACAAACAGTAATTTCTCCGCATTGCAAGGTGCAATTCTGAAATTTTTTGCTTTTTCCTGCTCCTCTTAGCATGATAAAGAAGATTCAAAGAGAGTGAGATGCCAGCTCCTTTCATTCAGTCAGTAGCTTCAATCATTTCTGGTATATGAATAACATGATGTTTTTCAATGGCAAAAATCAATGAATATTGTAAATGCACAAACAGTAATTTCTCCACATTGCAAGGTGCAATTCTGAAATTTTTTGCTTTTTCCTGCTCCTCTTAGCATGATAAAGAAGATTCAAAGAGAGTGAGATGCCAACTCCTTTCATTCAGTCAGTAGCTTCAATCATTTCTGGACGTTTTTCAATGGCAAAAATCAATGAATATTGTAAATGCACAAACAGTAATTTCTCCGCATTGCAAGGTGCAATTCTGAAATTTTTTGCTTTTTCCTGCTCCTCTTAGCATGATAAAGAAGATTCAAAGAGAGCGAGATGCCAGCTCCTTTCATTCAGTCAGTAGCTTCAATCATTTCTGGTATATGAATAACATGATGTTTTTCAATGGCAAAAATCAATGAATATTGTAAATGCACAAACAGTAATTTCTCCGCATTGCAAGGTGCAATTCTGAAATTTTTTGCTTTTTCCTGCTCCTCTTAGCATGATAAAGAAGATTCAAAGAGAGTGAGATGCCAGCTCCTTTCATTCAGTCAGTAGCTTCAATCATTTCTGGACGTTTTTCAATGGCAAAAATCAATGAATATTGTAAATGCACAAAAAGTAATTTCTCCGCATTGCAAGGTGCAATTCTGAAATTTTTTGCTTTTTCCTGCTCCTCTTAGCATGATAAAGAAGATTCAAAGAGAGTGAGATGCCAGCTCCTTTCATTCAGTCAGTAGCTTCAAACATTTCTGGTATATGAATAACATGATGTTTTTCAATGGCAAAAATCAATGAATATTGTAAATGCACAAACAGTAATTTCTCCGCATTGCAAGGTGCAATTCTGAAATTTTTTGCTTTTTCCTGCTCCTCTTAGCATGATAAAGAAGATTCAAAGAGAGTGAGATGCCAGCTCCTTTCATTCAGTCAGTAGCTTCAATCATTTCTGGACGTTTTTCAATGGCAAAAATCAATGAATATTGTAAATGCACAAACAGTAATTTCTCCGCATTGCAAGGTGCAATTCTGAAATTTTTTGCTTTTTCCTGCTCCTCTTAGCATGATAAAGAAGATTCAAAGAGAGTGAGATGCCAGCTCCTTTCATTCAGTCAGTAGCTTCAATCATTTCTGGACGTTTTTCAATGGCAAAAATCAATGAATATTGTAAATGCACAAACAGTAATTTCTCCGCATTGCAAGGTGCAATTCTGAAATTTTTTGCTTTTTCCTGCTCCTCTTAGCATGATAAAGAAGATTCAAAGAGAGTGAGATGCCAGCTCCTTTCATTCAGTCAGTAGCTTCAATCATTTCTGGTATATGAATAACATGATGTTTTTCAATGGCAAAAATCAATGAATATTGTAAATGCACAAACAGTAATTTCTCCGCATTGCAAGGTGCAATTCTGAAATTTTTTGCTTTTTCCTGCTCCTCTTAGCATGATAAAGAAGATTCAAAGAGAGTGAGATGCCAGCTCCTTTCATTCAGTCAGCAGCTTCAATCATTTCTGGACATTTTTCAATGGCAAAAATCAATGAATATTGTAAATGCACAAACAGTAATTTCTCCGCATTGCAAGGTGCAATTCTGAAATTTTTTGCTTTTTCCTGCTCCTCTTAGCATGATAAAGAAGATTCAAAGAGAGTGAGATGCCAGCTCCTTTCATTCAGTCAGTAGCTTCAAACATTTCTGGTATATGAATAACATGATGTTTTTCAATGGCAAAAATCAATGAATATTGTAAAAGCACAAACAGTAATTTCTCCGCATTGCAAGGTGCAATTCTGAAATTTTTTGCTTTTTCCTGCTCCTCTTAGCATGATAAAGAAGATTCAAAGAGAGTGAGATGCCAGCTCCTTTCATTCAGTCAGTAGCTTCAATCATTTCTGGACGTTTTTCAATGGCAAAAATCAATGAATATTGTAAATGCACAAACAGTAATTTCTCCGCATTGCAAGGTGCAATTCTGAAATTTTTTGCTTTTTCCTGCTCCTCTTAGCATGATAAAGAAGATTCAAAGAGAGTGAGATGCCAGCTCCTTTCATTCAGTCAGTAGCTTCAATCATTTCTGGTATATGAATAACATGATGTTTTTCAATGGCAAAAATCAATGAATATTGTAAATGCACAAACAGTAATTTTTCCGCATTGCAAGTTGCAATTCTGAAATTTTTTGCTTTTTCCTGCTCCTCTTAGCATGATAAAGAAGATTCAAAGAGAGTGAGATGCCAGCTCCTTTCATTCAGTCAGTAGCTTCAATTATTTCTGGACGTTTTTCAATGGCAAAAATCAATGAATATTGTAAATGCACAAACAGTAATTTCTCCGCATTGCAAGGTGCAATTCTGAAATTTTTTGCTTTTTCCTGCTCCTCTTAGCATGATAAAGAAGATTCAAAGAGAGTGAGATGCCAGCTCCTTTCATTCAGTCAGTTGCTTCAATCATTTCTGGACGTTTTTCAATGGCAAAAATCAATGAATATTGTAAATGCACAAACAGTAATTTCTCCGCATTGCAAGGTGCAATTCTGAAATTTTTTGCTTTTTCCTGCTCCTCTTAGCATGATAAAGAAGATTCAAAGAGAGTGAGATGCCAGCTCCTTTCATTCAGTCAGTAGCTTCAATCATTTCTGGACGTTTTTCAATGGCAAAAATCAATGAATATTGTAAATGCACAAACAGTAATTTCTCCGCATTGCAAGGTGCAATTCTGAAATTTTTTGCTTTTTCCTGCTCCTCTTTGCATGATAAAGAAGATTCAAAGAGAGTGAGATGCCAGCTCCTTTCATTCAGTCAGTAGCTTCAATCATTTCTGGTATATGAATAACATGATGTTTTTCAATGGCAAAAATCAATGAATATTGTAAATGCACAAACAGTAATTTCTCCGCATTGCAAGGTGCAATTCTGAAATTTTTGGCTTTTTCCTGCTCCTCTTAGCATGATAAAGAAGATTCAAAGAGAGTGAGATGCCAGCTCCTTTCATTCAGTCAGTAGCTTCAATCATTTCTGGATGTTTTTCAATGGCAAAAATCAATGAATATTGTAAATGCACAAACAGTAATTTCTCCGCATTGCAAGGTGCAATTCTGAAATTTCTTGCATTTTCCTGCTCCTCTTAGCATGATAAAGAAGATTCAAAGAGAGTGAGATGCCAGCTCCTTTCATTCAGTCAGTAGCTTCAATCATTTCTGGACGTTTTTCAATGGCAAAAATCAATGAATATTGTAAATGCACAAACAGTAATTTCTCCGCATTGCAAGGTGCAATTCTGAAATTTTTTGCTTTTTCCTGCTCCTCTTAGCATGATAAAGAAGATTCAAAGAGAGTGAGATGCCAGCTCCTTTCATTCAGTCAGTAGCTTCAAACATTTCTGGTATATGAATAACATGATGTTTTTCAATGGCAAAAATCAATGAATATTGTAAATGCACAAACAGTAATTTCTCCGCATTGCAAGGTGCAATTCTGAAATTTTTTGCTTTTTCCTGCTCCTCTTAGCATGATAAAGAAGATTCAAAGAGAGTGAGATGCCAGCTCCTTTCATTCAGTCAGTAGCTTCAATCATTTCTGGACGTTTTTCAATGGCAAAAATCAATGAATATTGTAAATGCACAAACAGTAATTTCTCCGCATTGCAAGGTGCAATTCTGAAATTTTTTGCTTTTTCCTGCTCCTCTTAGCATGATAAAGAAGATTCAAAGAGAGTGAGATGCCAGCTTCTTTCATTCAGTCAGTAGCTTCAAACATTTCTGGGATATGAATAACATGATGTTTTTCAATGGCAAAAATTAATGAATATTGTAAATGCACAAACAGTAATTTCTCCGCATTGCAAGGTGCAATTCTGAAATTTTTTGCTTTTTCCTGCTCCTCTTAGCATGATAAAGAAGATTCAAAGAGAGTGAGATGCCAGCTCCTTTCATTCAGTCAGTAGCTACAATCATTTCTGGACGTTTTTCAATGGCAAAAATCAATGAATATTGTAAATGCACAAACAGTAATTTCTCCGCATTGCAAGGTGCAATTCTGAAATTTTTTGCTTTTTCCTGCTCCTCCTAGCATGATAAAGAAGATTCAAAGAGAGTGAGATGCCAGCTCCTTTCATTCAGTCAGTAGCTTCAATCATTTCTGGACGTTTTTCAATGGCAAAAATCAATGAATATTGTAAATGCACAAACAGTAATTTCTCCGCATTGCAAGGTGCAATTCTGAAATTTTTTGCTTTTTCCTGCTCCTCTTAGCATGATAAAGAAGATTCAAAGAGAGTGAGATGCCAGCTCCTTTCATTCAGTCAGTAGCTTCAATCATTTCTGGTATATGAATAACATGATGTTTTTCAATGGCAAAAATCAATGAATATTGTAAATGCACAAACAGTAATTTCTCCGCATTGCAAGTTGCAATTCTGAAATTTTTTGCTTTTTCCTGCTCCTCTTAGCATGATAAAGAAGATTCAAAGAGAGTGAGATGCCAGCTCCTTTCATTCAGTCAGTAGCTTCAATCATTTCTGGACGTTTTTCAATGGCAAAAATCAATGAATATTGTAAATGCACAAACAGTAATTTCTCCGCATTGCAAGGTGCAATTCTGAAATTTTTTGCTTTTTCCTGCTCCTCTTAGCATGATAAAGAAGATTCAAAGAGAGTGAGATGCCAGCTCCTTTCATTCAGTCAGTAGCTTCAAACATTTCTGGTATATGAATAACATGATGTTTTTCAATGGCAAAAATCAATGAATATTGTAAAAGCACAAACAGTAATTTCTCCGCATTGCAAGGTGCAATTCTGAAATTTTTTGCTTTTTCCTGCTCCTCTTAGCATGATAAAGAAGATTCAAAGAGAGTGAGATGCCAGCTCCTTTCATTCAGTCAGTAGCTTCAATCATTTCTGGACGTTTTTCAATGGCAAAAATCAATGAATATTGTAAATGCACAAACAGTAATTTCTCCGCATTGCAAGGTGCAATTCTGAAATTTTTTGCTTTTTCCTGCTCCTCTTAGCATGATAAAGAAGATTCAAAGAGAGTGAGATGCCAGCTCCTTTCATTCAGTCAGTAGCTTCAATCATTTCTGGTATATGAATAACATGATGTTTTTCAATGGCAAAAATCAATGAATATTGTAAATGCACAAACAGTAATTTCTCCACATTGCAAGGTGCAATTCTGAAATTTTTTGCTTTTTCCTGCTCCTCTTAGCATGATAAAGAAGATTCAAAGAGAGTGAGATGCCAGCTCCTTTCATTCAGTCAGTAGCTTCAATCTCTTCTGGACGTTTTTCAATGGCAAAAATCAATGAATATTGTAAATGCACAAACAGTAATTTCTCCGCATTGCAAGGTGCAATTCTGAAATTTTTTGCTTTTTCCTGCTTCTCTTAGCATGATAAAGAAGATTCAAAGAGAGTGAGATGCCAGCTCCTTTCATTCAGTCAGTAGCTTCAATCATTTCTGGACGTTTTTCAATGGCAAAAATCAATGAATATTGTAAATGCACAAACAGTAATTTCTCCGCATTGCAAGGTGCAATTCTGAAATTTTTTGCTTTTTCCTGCTCCTCTTAGCATGATAAAGAAGATTCAAAGAGAGTGAGATGCCAGCTCCTTTCATTCAGTCAGTAGCTTCAAACATTTCTGGTATATGAATAACATGATGTTTTTCAATGGCAAAAATCAATGAATATTGTAAATGCACAAACAGTAATTTCTCCGCATTGCAAGGTGCAATTCTGAAATTTTTTGCTTTTTCCTGCTCCTCTTAGCATGATAAAGAAGATTCAAAGAGAGTGAGATGCCAGCTCCTTTCATTCAGTCAGTAGCTTCAATCATTTCTGGACGTTTTTCAATGGCAAAAATCAATGAATATTGTAAATGCACAAACAGTAATTTCTCCGCATTGCAAGGTGCAATTCTGAAATTTTTTGCTTTTTCCTGCTCCTCTTAGCATGATAAAGAAGATTCAAAGAGAGTGAGATGCCAGCTCCTTTCATTCAGTCAGTAGCTTCAATCATTTCTGGACGTTTTTCAATGGCAAAAATCAATGAATATTGTAAATGCACAAACAGTAATTTCTCCGCATTGCAAGGTGCAATTCTGAAATTTTTTGCTTTTTCCTGCTCCTCTTAGCATGATAAAGAAGATTCAAAGAGAGTGAGATGCCAGCTCCTTTCATTCAGTCAGTAGCTTCAATCATTTCTGGTATATGAATAACATGATGTTTTTCAATGGCAAAAATCAATGAATATTGTAAATGCACAAACAGTAATTTCTCCGCATTGCAAGGTGCAATTTTGAAATTTTTTGCTTTTTCCTGCTCCTCTTAGCATGATAAAGAAGATTCAAAGAGAGTGAGATGCCAGCTCCTTTCATTCAGTCAGCAGCTTCAATCATTTCTGGACATTTTTCCATGGCAAAAATCAATGAATATTGTAAATGCACAAACAGTAATTTCTCCGCATTGCAAGGTGCAATTCTGAAATGTTTTGCTTTTTCCTGCTCCTCTTAGCATGATAAAGAAGATTCAAAGAGAGTGAGATGCCAGCTCCTTTCATTCAGTCAGTAGCTTGAAACATTTCTGGTATATGAATAACATGATGTGTTTCAATGGCAAAAATCAATGAATATTGTAAAAGCACAAACAGTAATTTCTCCGCATTGCAAGGTGCAATTCTGAATTTTTTTGCTTTTTCCTGCTCCTCTTAGCATGATAAAGAAGATTCAAAGAGAGTGAGATGCCAGCTCCTTTCATTCAGTCAGTAGCTTCAATCATTTCTGGACGTTTTTCAATGGCAAAAATCAATGAATATTGTAAATGCACAAACAGTAATTTCTCCGCATTGCAAGGTGCCATTCTGAAATTTTTTGCTTTTTCCTGCTCCTCTTAGCATGATAAAGAAGATTCAAAGAGAGTGAGATTCCAGCTCCTTTCATTCAGTCAGTAGCTTCAATCATTTCTGGTATATGAATAACATGATGTTTTTCAATGGCAAAAATCAATGAATATTGTAAATGCACAAACAGTAATTTCTCCGCATTGCAAGTTGCAATTCTGAAATTTTTTGCTTTTTCCTGCTCCTCTTAGCATGATAAAGAAGATTCAAAGAGAGTGAGATGCCAGCTCCTTTCATTCAGTCAGTAGCTTCAATTATTTCTGGACGTTTTTCAATGGCAAAAATCAATGAATATTGTAAATGCACAAACAGTAATTTCTCCGCATTGCAAGGTGCAATTCTGAAATTTTTTGCTTTTTCCTGCTCCTCTTAGCATGATAAAGAAGATTCAAAGAGAGTGAGATGCCAGCTCCTTTCATTCAGTCAGTTGCTTCAATCATTTCTGGACGTTTTTCAATGGCAAAAATCAGTGAATATTGTAAATGCACAAACAGTAATTTCTCCGCATTGCAAGGTGCAATTCTGAAATTTTTTGCTTTTTCCTGCTCCTCTTAGCATGATAAAGAAGATTCAAAGAGAGTGAGATGCCAGCTCCTTTCATTCAGTCAGTAGCTTCAATCATTTCTGGACGTTTTTCAATGGCAAAAATCAATGAATATTGTAAATGCACAAACAGTAATTTCTCCGCATTGCAAGGTGCAATTCTGAAATTTTTTGCTTTTTCCTGCTCCTCTTTGCATGATAAAGAAGATTCAAAGAGAGTGAGATGCCAGCTCCTTTCATTCAGTCAGTAGCTTCAATCATTTCTGGTATATGAATAACATGATGTTTTTCAATGGCAAAAATCAATGAATATTGTAAATGCACAAACAGTAATTTCTCCGCATTGCAAGGTGCAATTCTGAAATTTTTGGCTTTTTCCTGCTCCTCTTAGCATGATAAAGAAGATTCAAAGAGAGTGAGATGCCAGCTCCTTTCATTCAGTCAGTAGCTTCAATCATTTCTGGATGTTTTTCAATGGCAAAAATCAATGAATATTGTAAATGCACAAACAGTAATTTCTCCGCATTGCAAGGTGCAATTCTGAAATTTCTTGCATTTTCCTGCTCCTCTTAGCATGATAAAGAAGATTCAAAGAGAGTGAGATGCCAGCTCCTTTCATTCAGTCAGTAGCTTCAATCATTTCTGGACGTTTTTCAATGGCAAAAATCAATGAATATTGTAAATGCACAAACAGTAATTTCTCCGCATTGCAAGGTGCAATTCTGAAATTTTTTGCTTTTTCCTGCTCCTCTTAGCATGATAAAGAAGATTCAAAGAGAGTGCGATGCCAGCTCCTTTCATTCAGTCAGTAGCTTCAAACATTTCTGGTATATGAATAACATGATGTTTTTCAATGGCAAAAATCAATGAATATTGTAAATGCACAAACAGTAATTTCTCCGCATTGCAAGGTGCAATTCTGAAATTTTTTGCTTTTTCCTGCTCCTCTTAGCATGATAAAGAGGATTCAAAGAGAGTGAGATGCCAGCTCCTTTCATTCAGTCAGTAGCTTCAATCATTTCTGGTATATGAATAACATGATGTTTTTCAATGGCAAAAATCAATGAATATTGTAAATGCACAAACAGTAATTTCTCCGCATTGCAAGTTGCAATTCTGAAATTTTTTGCTTTTTCCTGCTCCTCTTAGCATGATAAAGAAGATTCAAAGAGAGTGAGATGCCAGCTCCTTTCATTCAGTCAGTAGCTTCAATCATTTCTGGACGTTTTTCAATGGCTAAAATCAATGAATATTGTAAATGCACAAACAGTAATTTCTCCGCATTGCAAGGTGCAATTCTGAAATTTTTTGCTTTTTCCTGCTCCTCTTAGCATGATAAAGAAGATTCAAAGAGAGTGAGATGCCAGCTCCTTTCATTCAGTCAGTAGCTTCAATCATTTCTGGACGTTTTTCAATGGCAAAAATCAATGAATATTGTAAATGCACAAACAGTAATTTCTCCGCATTGCAAGGTGCAATTCTGAAATTTTTTGCTTTTTCCTGCTCCTCTTAGCATGATAAAGAAGATTCAAAGAGAGTGAGATGGCAGCTCCTTTCATTCAGTCAGTAGCTTCAATCATTTCTGGTATATGAATAACATGATGTTTTTCAATGGCAAAAATCAATGAATATTGTAAATGCACAAACAGTAATTTCTCCACATTGCAAGGTGCAATTCTGAAATTTTTTGCTTTTTCCTGCTCCTCTTAGCATGATAAAGAAGATTCAAAGAGAGTGAGATGCCAGCTCCTTTCATTCAGTCAGTAGCTTCAATCATTTCTGGACGTTTTTCAATGGCAAAAATCAATGAATATTGTAAATGCACAAACAGTAATTTCTCCGCATTGCAAGGTGCAATTCTGAAATTTTTTGCTTTTTCCTGCTCCTCTTAGCATGATAAAGAAGATTCAAAGAGAGCGAGATGCCAGCTCCTTTCATTCAGTCAGTAGCTTCAATCATTTCTGGTATATGAATAACATGATGTTTTTCAATGGCAAAAATCAATGAATATTGTAAATGCACAAACAGTAATTTCTCCGCATTGCAAGGTGCAATTCTGAAATTTTTTGCTTTTTCCTGCTCCTCTTAGCATGATAAAGAAGATTCAAAGAGAGTGAGATGCCAGCTCCTTTCATTCAGTCAGTAGCTTCAATCATTTCTGGACGTTTTTCAATGGCAAAAATCAATGAATATTGTAAATGCACAAACAGTAATTTCTCCGCATTGCAAGGTGCAATTCTGAAATTTTTTGCTTTTTCCTGCTCCTCTTAGCATGATAAAGAAGATTCAAAGAGAGTGAGATGCCAGCTCCTTTCATTCAGTCAGTAGCTTCAAACATTTCTGGTATATGAATAACATGATGTTTTTCAATGGCAAAAATCAATGAATATTGTAAATGCACAAACAGTAATTTCTCCGCATTGCAAGGTGCAATTCTGAAATTTTTTGCTTTTTCCTGCTCCTCTTAGCATGATAAAGAAGATTCAAAGAGAGTGAGATGCCAGCTCCTTTCATTCAGTCAGTAGCTTCAATCATTTCTGGACGTTTTTCAATGGCAAAAATCAATGAATATTGTAAATGCACAAACAGTAATTTCTCCGCATTGCAAGGTGCAATTCTGAAATTTTTTGCTTTTTCCTGCTCCTCTTAGCATGATAAAGAAGATTCAAAGAGAGTGAGATGCCAGCTCCTTTCATTCAGTCAGTAGCTTCAATCATTTCTGGACGTTTTTCAATGGCAAAAATCAATGAATATTGTAAATGCACAAACAGTAATTTCTCCGCATTGCAAGGTGCAATTCTGAAATTTTTTGCTTTTTCCTGCTCCTCTTAGCATGATAAAGAAGATTCAAAGAGAGTGAGATGCCAGCTCCTTTCATTCAGTCAGTAGCTTCAATCATTTCTGGTATATGAATAACATGATGTTTTTCAATGGCAAAAATCAATGAATATTGTAAATGCACAAACAGTAATTTCTCCGCATTGCAAGGTGCAATTTGGAAATTTTTTGCTTTTTCCTGCTCCTCTTAGCATGATAAAGAAGATTCAAAGAGAGTGAGATGCCAGCTCCTTTCATTCAGTCAGCAGCTTCAATCATTTCTGGACATTTTTCAATGGCAAAAATCAATGAATATTGTAAATGCACAAACAGTAATTTCTCCGCATTGCAAGGTGCAATTCTGAAATTTTTTGCTTTTTCCTGCTCCTCTTAGCATGATAAAGAAGATTCAAAGAGAGTGAGATGCCAGCTCCTTTCATTCAGTCAGTAGCTTCAAACATTTCTGGTATATGAATAACATGATGTTTTTCAATGGCAAAAATCAATGAATATTGTAAAAGCACAAACAGTAATTTCTCCGCATTGCAAGGTGCAATTCTGAAATTTTTTGCTTTTTCCTGCTCCTCTTAGCATGATAAAGAAGATTCAAAGAGAGTGAGATGCCAGCTCCTTTCATTCAGTCAGTAGCTTCAATCATTTCTGGACGTTTTTCAATGGCAAAAATCAATGAATATTGTAAATGCACAAACAGTAATTTCTCCGCATTGCAAGGTGCAATTCTGAAATTTTTTGCTTTTTCCTGCTCCTCTTAGCATGATAAAGAAGATTCAAAGAGAGTGAGATGCCAGCTCCTTTCATTCAGTCAGTAGCTTCAATCATTTCTGGTATATGAATAACATGATGTTTTTCAATGGCAAAAATCAATGAATATTGTAAATGCACAAACAGTAATTTCTCCGCATTGCAAGTTGCAATTCTGAAATTTTTTGCTTTTTCCTGCTCCTCTTAGCATGATAAAGAAGATTCAAAGAGAGTGAGATGCCAGCTCCTTTCATTCAGTCAGTAGCTTCAATTATTTCTGGACGTTTTTCAATGGCAAAAATCAATGAATATTGTAAATGCACAAACAGTAATTTCTCCGCATTGCAAGGTGCAATTCTGAAATTTTTTGCTTTTTCCTGCTCCTCTTAGCATGATAAAGAAGATTCAAAGAGAGTGAGATGCCAGCTCCTTTCATTCAGTCAGTTGCTTCAATCATTTCTGGACGTTTTTCAATGGCAAAAATCAGTGAATATTGTAAATGCACAAACAGTAATTTCTCCGCATTGCAAGGTGCAATTCTGAAATTTTTTGCTTTTTCCTGCTCCTCTTAGCATGATAAAGAAGATTCAAAGAGAGTGAGATGCCAGCTCCTTTCATTCAGTCAGTAGCTTCAATCATTTCTGGACGTTTTTCAATGGCAAAAATCAATGAATATTGTAAATGCACAAACAGTAATTTCTCCGCATTGCAAGGTGCAATTCTGAAATTTTTTGCTTTTTCCTGCTCCTCTTTGCATGATAAAGAAGATTCAAAGAGAGTGAGATGCCAGCTCCTTTCATTCAGTCAGTAGCTTCAATCATTTCTGGTATATGAATAACATGATGTTTTTCAATGGCAAAAATCAATGAATATTGTAAATGCACAAACAGTAATTTCTCCGCATTGCAAGGTGCAATTCTGAAATTTTTGGCTTTTTCCTGCTCCTCTTAGCATGATAAAGAAGATTCAAAGAGAGTGAGATGCCAGCTCCTTTCATTCAGTCAGTAGCTTCAATCATTTCTGGATGTTTTTCAATGGCAAAAATCAATGAATATTGTAAATGCACAAACAGTAATTTCTCCGCATTGCAAGGTGCAATTCTGAAATTTCTTGCATTTTCCTGCTCCTCTTAGCATGATAAAGAAGATTCAAAGAGAGTGAGATGCCAGCTCCTTTCATTCAGTCAGTAGCTTCAATCATTTCTGGACGTTTTTCAATGGCAAAAATCAATGAATATTGTAAATGCACAAACAGTAATTTCTCCGCATTGCAAGGTGCAATTCTGAAATTTTTTGCTTTTTCCTGCTCCTCTTAGCATGATAAAGAAGATTCAAAGAGAGTGAGATGCCAGCTCCTTTCATTCAGTCAGTAGCTTCAAACATTTCTGGTATATGAATAACATGATGTTTTTCAATGGCAAAAATCAATGAATATTGTAAATGCACAAACAGTAATTTCTCCGCATTGCAAGGTGCAATTCTGAAATTTTTTGCTTTTTCCTGCTCCTCTTAGCATGATAAAGAAGATTCAAAGAGAGTGAGATGCCAGCTCCTTTCATTCAGTCAGTAGCTTCAATCATTTCTGGACGTTTTTCAATGGCAAAAATCAATGAATATTGTAAATGCACAAACAGTAATTTCTCCGCATTGCAAGGTGCAATTCTGAAATTTTTTGCTTTTTCCTGCTCCTCTTAGCATGATAAAGAAGATTCAAAGAGAGTGAGATGCCAGCTCCTTTCATTCAGTCAGTAGCTTCAATCATTTCTGGACGTTTTTCAATGGCAAAAATCAATGAATATTGTAAATGCACAAACAGTAATTTCTCCGCATTGCAAGGTGCAATTCTGAAATTTTTTGCTTTTTCCTGCTCCTCTTAGCATGATAAAGAAGATTCAAAGAGAGTGAGATGCCAGCTCCTTTCATTCAGTCAGTAGCTTCAATCATTTCTGGTATATGAATAACATGATGTTTTTCAATGGCAAAAATCAATGAATATTGTAAATGCACAAACAGTAATTTCTCCGCATTGCAAGATGCAATTCTGAAATTTTTTGCTTTTTCCTGCTCCTCTTAGCATGATAAAGAAGATTCAAAGAGAGTGAGATGCCAGCTCCTTTCATTCAGTCAGTAGCTTCAGTCATTTCTGGACGTTTTTCAATGCAAAAATCAATGAATATTGTAAATGCACAAACAGTAATTTCTCCGCATTGCAAGGTGCAATTCTGAAATTTTTTGCTTTTTCCTGCTCCTCTTAGCATGATAAAGAAGATTCAAAGAGAGTGAGATGCCAGCTTCTTTCATTCAGTCAGTAGCTTCAAACATTTCTGGGATATGAATAACATGATGTTTTTCAATGGCAAAAATTAATGAATATTGTAAATGCACAAACAGTAATTTCTCCGCATTGCAAGGTGCAATTCTGAAATTTTTTGCTTTTTCCTGCTCCTCTTAGCATGATAAAGAAGATTCAAAGAGAGTGAGATGCCAGCTCCTTTCATTCAGTCAGTAGCTTCAATCATTTCTGGACGTTTTTCAATGGCAAAAATCAATGAATATTGTAAATGCACAAACAGTAATTTCTCCGCATTGCAAGGTGCAATTCTGAAATTTTTTGCTTTTTCCTGCTCCTCTTAGCATGATAAAGAAGATTCAAAGAGAGTGAGATGCCAGCTCCTTTCATTCAGTCAGTAGCTTCAATCATTTCTGGACGTTTTTCAATGGCAAAAATCAATGAATATTGTAAATGCACAAACAGTAATTTCTCCGCATTGCAAGGTGCAATTCTGAAATTTTTTGCTTTTTCCTGCTCCTCTTAGCATGATAAAGAAGATTCAAAGAGAGTGAGATGCCAGCTCCTTTCATTCAGTCAGTAGCTTCAATCATTTCTGGTATATGAATAACATGATGTTTTTCAATGGCAAAAATCAATGAATATTGTAAATGCACAAACAGTAATTTCTCCGCATTGCAAGTTGCAATTCTGAAATTTTTTGCTTTTTCCTGCTCCTCTTAGCATGATAAAGAAGATTCAAAGAGAGTGAGATTCCAGCTCCTTTCATTCAGTCAGTAGCTTCAATCATTTCTGGACGTTTTTCAATGGCAAAAGTCAATGAATATTGTAAATGCACAAACAGTAATTTCTCCGCATTGCAAGGTGCAATTCTGAAATTTTTTGCTTTTTCCTGCTCCTCTTAGCATGATAAAGAAGATTCAAAGAGAGTGAGATGCCAGCTCCTTTCATTCAGTCAGTAGCTTCAATCATTTCTGGACGTTTTTCAATGGCAAAAATCAATGAATATTGTAAATGCACAAACAGTAATTTCTCCGCATTGCAAGATGCAATTCTGAAATTTTTTGCTTTTTCCTGCTCCTCTTAGCATGATAAAGAAGATTCAAAGAGAGTGAGATGCCAGCTCCTTTCATTCAGTCAGTAGCTTCAATCATTTCTGGACGTTTTTCAATGGCAAAAATCAATGAATATTGTAAATGCACAAACAGTAATTTCTCCGCATTGCAAGGTGCAATTCTGAAATTTTTTGCTTTTTCCTGCTCCTCTTAGCATGATAAAGAAGATTCAAAGAGAGTGAGATGCCAGCTCCTTTCATTCAGTCAGTAGCTTCAATCATTTCTGGTATATGAATAACATGATGTTTTTCAATGGCAAAAATCAATGAATATTGTAAATGCACAAACAGTAATTTCTCCGCATTGCAAGGTGCAATTCTGAAATTTTTTGCTTTTTCCTGCTCCTTTTAGCATGATAAAGAAGATTCAAAGAGAGTGAGATGCCAGCTCCTTTCATTCAGTCAGTAGCTTCAATCATTTCTGGACGTTTTTCAATGGCAAAAATCAATGAATATTGTAAATGCACAAACTGTAATTTCTCCGCATTGCAAGGTGCAATTCTGAAATTTTTTGCTTTTTCCTGCTCCTCTTAGCATGATAAAGAAGATTCAAAGAGAGTGAGATGCCAGCTCCTTTCATTCAGTCAGTAGCTTCAGTCATTTCTGGACGTTTTTCAATGGCAAAAATCAATGAATATTGTAAATGCACAAACAGTAATTTCTCCGCATTGCAAGGTGCAATTCTGAAATTTTTTGCTTTTTCCTGCTCCTCTTAGCATGGTAAAGAAGATTCAAAGAGAGTGAGATGCCAGCTCCTTTCATTCAGTCAGTAGCTTCAATCATTTCTGGTATATGAATAACATGATGTTTTTCAATGGCAAAAATCAATGAATATTGTAAATGCACAAACAGTAATTTCTCCGCATTGCAAGGTGCAATTCTGAAATTTTTTGCTTTTTCCTGCTCCTCTTAGCATGATAAAGAAGATTCAAAGAGAGTGAGATGCCAGCTCCTTTCATTCAGTCAGTAGCTTCAATCATTTCTGGACGTTTTTCAATGGCAAAAATCAATGAATATTGTAAATGCACAAACAGTAATTTCTCCGCATTGCAAGGTGCAATTCTGAAATTTTTTGCTTTTTCCTGCTCCTCTTAGCATGATAAAGAAGATTCAAAGAGAGTGAGATGCCAGCTCCTTTCATTCAGTCAGTAGCTTCAATCATTTCTGGTATATGAATAACATGATGTTTTTCAATGGCAAAAATCAATGAATATTGTAAATGCACAAACAGTAATTTCTCCGCATTGCAAGGTGCAATTCTGAAATTTTTTGCTTTTTCCTGCTCCTCTTAGCATGATAAAGAAGATTCAAAGAGAGTGAGATGCCAGCTCCTTTCATTCAGTCAGTAGCTTCAATCATTTCTGGACGTTTTTCAATGGCAAAAATCAATGAATATTGTAAATGCACAAACAGTAATTTCTCCGCATTGCAAGGTGCAATTCTGAAATTTTTTGCTTTTTCCTGCTCCTCTTAGCATGATAAAGAAGATTCAAAGAGAGTGAGATGCCAGCTCCTTTCATTCAGTCAGTAGCTTCAATCATTTCTGGTATATGAATAACATGATGTTTTTCAATGGCAAAAATCAATGAATATTGTAAATGCACAAACAGTAATTTCTCCGCATTGCAAGTTGCAATTCTGAAATTTTTTGCTTTTTCCTGCTCCTCTTAGCATGATAAAGAAGATTCAAAGAGAGTGAGATTCCAGCTCCTTTCATTCAGTCAGTAGCTTCAATCATTTCTGGACGTTTTTCAATGGCAAAAATCAATGAATATTGTAAATGCACAAACAGTAATTTCTCCGCATTGCAAGGTGCAATTCTGAAATTTTTTGCTTTTTCCTGCTCCTCTTAGCATGATAAAGAAGATTCAAAGAGAGTGAGATGCCAGCTCCTTTCATTCAGTCAGTAGCTTCAATCATTTCTGGACGTTTTTCAATGGCAAAAATCAATGAATATTGTAAATGCACAAACAGTAATTTCTCCGCATTGCAAGATGCAATTCTGAAATTTTTTGCTTTTTCCTGCTCCTCTTAGCATGATAAAGAAGATTCAAAGAGAGTGAGATGCCAGCTCCTTTCATTCAGTCAGTAGCTTCAATCATTTCTGGACGTTTTTCAATGGCAAAAATCAATGAATATTGTAAATGCACAAACAGTAATTTCTCCGCATTGCAAGGTGCAATTCTGAAATTTTTTGCTTTTTCCTGCTCCTCTTAGCATGATAAAGAAGATTCAAAGAGAGTGAGATGCCAGCTCCTTTCATTCAGTCAGTAGCTTCAATCATTTCTGGTATATGAATAACATGATGTTTTTCAATGGCAAAAATCAATGAATATTGTAAATGCACAAACAGTAATTTCTCCGCATTGCAAGGTGCAATTCTGAAATTTTTTGCTTTTTCCTGCTCCTCTTAGCATGATAAAGAAGATTCAAAGAGAGTGAGATGCCAGCTCCTTTCATTCAGTCAGTAGCTTCAATCATTTCCGGACGTTTTTCAATGGCAAAAATCAATGAATATTGTAAATGCACAAACTGTAATTTCTCCGCATTGCAAGGTGCAATTCTGAAATTTTTTGCTTTTTCCTGCTCCTCTTAGCATGATAAAGAAGATTCAAAGAGAGTGAGATGCCAGCTCCTTTCATTCAGTCAGTAGCTTCAGTCATTTCTGGACGTTTTTCAATGGCAAAAATCAATGAATATTGTAAATGCACAAACAGTAATTTCTCCGCATTGCAAGGTGCAATTCTGAAATTTTTTGCTTTTTCCTGCTCCTCTTAGCATGATAAGAAGATTCAAAGAGAGTGAGATGCCAGCTCCTTTCATTCAGTCAGTAGCTTCAAACATTTCTGGTATAAACATTTCTGGACGTTTTTCAATGGCAAAAATCAATGAATATTGTAAATGCACAAACAGTAATATCTCCACATTGCAAGGTGCAATTCTGAAATTTTTTGCTTTTTCCTGCTAATCCTAGCATGATAAAGAAGATTCAAATAGAGTGAGATGCCAGCTCCTTTCATTCAGTCAGTAGCTTCAAACATTTCTGGACGTTTTTCAATGGCAAAATTCAATGAATATTGTAAATGCACAAACAGTAATATCTCCACATTGCCAGGTGCAATTCTGAAATTTTTTGCTTTTTCCTGCTAATCCTAGCATGATAAAGAAGATTCAAAGAGAGTGAGATGCCAGCTCCTTTCATTCAGTCAGTAGCTTCAATCATTTCTGGACGTTTTTCAATGGCAAAAATCAATGAATATTGTAAATGCACAAACAGTAATTTCTCCGCATTGCAAGGTGCAATTCTGAAATTTTTTGCTTTTTCCTGCTCCTCTTAGCATGATAAAGAAGATTCAAAGAGAGTGAGATGCCAGCTCCTTTCATTCAGTCAGTAGCTTCAATCATTTCTGGACGTTTTTCAATGGCAAAAATCAATGAATATTGTAAATGCACAAACAGTAATTTCTCCGCATTGCAAGGTGCAATTCTGAAATTTTTTGCTTTTTCCTGCTCCTCTTAGCATGATAAAGAAGATTCAAAGAGAGTGAGATGCCAGCTCCTTTCATTCAGTCAGTAGCTTCAATCATTTCTGGTATATGAATAACATGATGTTTTTCAATGGCAAAAATCAATGAATATTGTAAATGCACAAACAGTAATTTCTCCGCATTGCAAGGTGCAATTCTGAAATTTTTTGCTTTTTCCTGCTCCTCTTAGCATGATAAAGAAGATTCAAAGAGAGTGAGATGCCAGCTCCTTTCATTCAGTCAGTAGCTTCAATCATTTCTGGACGTTTTTCAATGGCAAAAATCAATGAATATTGTAAATGCACAAACAGTAATTTCTCCGCATTGCAAGATGCAATTCTGAAATTTTTTGGTTTTTCCTGCTCCTCTTAGCATGATAAAGAAGATTCAAAGAGAGTGAGATGCCAGCTCCTTTCATTCAGTCAGTAGCTTCAGTCATTTCTGGACGTTTTTCAATGGCAAAATCAATGAATATTGTAAATGCACAAACAGTAATTTCTCCGCATTGCAAGGTGCAATTCTGAAATTTTTTGCTTTTTCCTGCTCCTCTTAGCATGATAAAGAAGATTCAAAGAGAGTGAGATGCCAGCTCCTTTCTTTCAGTCAGTAGCTTCAAACATTTCTGGTATAAACATTTCTGGACGTTTTTCAATGGCAAAAATCAATGAATATTGTAAATGCACAAACAGTAATATCTCCACATTGCAAGGTGCAATGCTGAAATTTTTTGCTTTTTCCTGCTAATCCTAGCATGATAAAGAAGATTCAAATAGAGTGAGATGCCAGCTCCTTTCATTCAGTCAGTAGCTTCAAACATTTCTGGACGTTTTTCATTGGCAAAAATCAATGAATATTGTAAATGCACAAACAGTAATATCTCCACATTGCAAGGTGCAATTCTGAAATTTTTTGCTTTTTCCTGCTAATCCTAGCATGATAAAGAAGATTCAAAGAGAGTGAGATGTCAGCTCCTTTCATTCAGTCAGTAGCTTCAAACATTTCTGGTATATGAATAACATGATGTTTTTCAATGGCAAAAATCAATGAATATTGTAAATGCACAAACAGTAATATCTCCACATTGCAAGGTGCAATTCTGAAATTTTTTGCTTTTTCCTGCTAATCCTAGCATGATAAAGAAGATTCAAAGAGAGTGAGATGCCAGCTCCTTTCATTCAGTCAGTAGCTTCAAACATTTCTGGACGTTTTTCAATGGCAAAAATCAATGAATATTGTAAATGCACAAACAGTAATATCTCCACATTGCAAGGTGCAATTCTGAAATTTTTTGCTTTTTCCTGCTACTCCTAGCATGATAAAGAAGATTCAAAGAGAGTGAGATGCCAGCTCCTTTCATTCAGTCAGTAGCTTCAATCATTTCTGGACGTTTTTCAATGGCAAAAATCAATGAATATTGTAAATGCACAAACAGTAATTTCTCCGCATTGCAAGGTGCAATTCTGAATTTTTTTGCTTTTTCCTGCTCCTCTTAGCATGGTAAAGAAGATTCAAAGAGAGTGAGATGCCAGCTCCTTTCATTCAGTCAGTAGCTTCAGTCATTTCTGGACGTTTTTCAATGGCAAAAATCAATGAATATTGTAAATGCACAAAAAGTAATTTCTCCGCATTGCAAGGTGCAATTCTGAAATTTTTTGCTTTTTCCTGCTCCTCTTAGCATGATAAAGAAGATTCAAAGAGAGTGAGATGCCAGCTCCTTTCATTCAGTCAGTAGCTTCAAACATTTCTGGTATAAACATTTCTGGACGTTTTTCAATGGCAAAAATCAATGAATATTGTAAATGCACAAACAGTAATATCTCCACATTGCAAGGTGCAATTCTGAATTTTTTGCTTTTTCCTGCTAATCCTAGCATGATAAAGAAGATTCAAATAGAGTGAGATGCCAGCTCCTTTCATTCAGTCAGTAGCTTCAAACATTTCTGGACGTTTTTCAATGGCAAAATTCAATGAATATTGTAAATGCACAAACAGTAATATCTCCACATTGCAAGGTGCAATTCTGAAATTTTTTGCTTTTTCCTGCTAATCCTAGCATGATAAAGAAGATTCAAAGAGAGTGAGATGCCAGCTCCTTTCATTCAGTCAGTAGCTTCAATCATTTCTGGACGTTTTTCAATGGCAAAAATCAATGAATATTGTAAATGCACAAACAGTAATTTCTCCGCATTGCAAGGTGCAATTCTGAAATTTTTTGCTTTTTCATGCTCCTCTTAGCATGATAAAGAAGATTCAAAGAGAGTGAGATGCCAGCTCCTTTCATTCAGTCAGTAGCTTCAATCATTTCTGGTATATGAATAACATGATGTTTTTCAATGGCAAAAATCAATGAATATTGTAAATGCACAAACAGTATTTCTCCGCATTGCAAGTTGCAATTCTGAAATTTTTTGCTTTTTCCTGCTCCTCTTAGCATGATAAAGAAGATTCAAAGAGAGTGAGATGCCAGCTCCTTTCATTCAGTCAGTAGCTTCAATCATTTCTGGATGTTTTTCAATGGCAAAAATCAATGAATATTGTAAATGCACAAACAGTAATTTCTCCCGCATTGCAAGGTGCAATTCTGAAATTTTTTGCTTTTTCCTGCTCCTCTTAGCATGATAAAGAAGATTCAAAGAGAGTGAGATGCCAGCTCCTTTCATTCAGTCAGTAGCTTCAATCATTTCTGGTATATGAATAACATGATGTTTTTCAATGGCAAAAATCAATGAATATTGTAAATGCACAAACAGTAATTTCTCCGCATTGCAAGGTGCAATTCTGAAATTTTTTGCTTTTTCCTGCTCCTCTTAGCATGATAAAGAAGATTCAAAGAGAGTGAGATGCCAGCTCCTTTCATTCAGTCAGTAGCTTCAATCATTTCTGGACGTTTTTCAATGGCAAAAATCAATGAATATTGTAAATGCACAAACAGTAATTTCTCCGCATTGCAAGATGCAATTCTGAAATTTTTTGCTTTTTCCTGCTCCTCTTAGCATGATAAAGAAGATTTCAAAGAGAGTGAGATGCCAGCTCCTTTCATT